>NC_079165.1:51221135-51306827 GCF_947568905.1 Ostrea edulis | reverse complement strand
AATAGCATTTTTTTTTATTAACACTTTTATATTCTAAAAAAAATAATTTTCACTTTTGGACAAATGTTACAGAGATTCATACATGTAAGTCAGGAACAAACCCTCTTCATCAATAAGGTCATTAAGGTAATTGATATTATTGTGAAACATGGATTTATTATGAAATACTTTCCCACCCACAAGAAAATTTAGAATTGTAAAATATTGGAGTATCTGCTGTTACTGTAAATGGATTTTGTTTACGCTGTAGGTCAAACCAAGAATCAAATACATCAACCCAGAATTTGTTTTTCAGCGATGTCTTTACTTTTTTATGTATTCTATTCCATATGTATTAACTTTATTCAGATCTTTTTTTTTTTTTTTTTTTTTTTTTTTTTTTAGCTTTTGAGCTATTAAGAAAATACTTTTGACCCCCTCTCGGCCCTTAATTTGAGGGACTGGCCCCTGTTGATATGGTCGAATACGTCTTGTCATTATTTCCAATTTTTATTCTACATGTATATGTTTTTCTCAATTTATTTCTGCATAAAAAGATATTAAAGAAAATAAGTGCAAACAATCAGTAAAAGAAAATGGGGTACCTGTAAAGTGCGAAACGAAATCGAAACGAAACGAAATCTACCGAAGCGACACGAAATCTACCGAAACGAAACGAAATCTAACGAAACGAAGCCCACCGAAACGAAACCCACCGAAACGAAACGAAACAGATTGTATAACCGAACTCTTTTAATTATAATAATTAAAAACGGTATCTTAGACCCCTGTGAAAGTTGCCACATATGAATAAAATTCGCCCCCCCCCCCCCTTTGATGAAGGCTTTCAGCTTGACTGATACAAAGTTTTAAAAGTTGGAAGTGGGGTGAGTAAGCACAAAGTACATATCCTAAGTTGATTAAATACCATGTGTATTTAGTTTTGGTCCATAAATTTCAGAACGGAGGGTTACAGTCTCATAGGTCAGAGGTCTGGGGAAACACACTAAACGAGGGTGGGGTCGCCGGCGTTGAATCCACCTTTGGGCATAATACATGTTTCAGTATTTTTTGCTCTAAAGAGAAATCTATGTATACATGTGGATATTGTTATTTGTATGTAGTATATCAAACGGTGGATTCTGAGTATGTCCTCCCTTTCTCTTTGTAATTTTTGCTTCCCTTGTTCATAAGCCTTTTGATTTTACAAAATGCTCACATCTTCCTGATATTGTTGCATAAAACATTTCCGTTTTCCGTCCCGTTTTCAATTTTCCGTCTTAGCAACATCCTAAATGTATAGAGTTATCTTTAGACTCACTACATATCAATAATAATTTTTAATAATACATGTATATATATCTTACCGAATTGCATTCATATAATATGGTATACTATTTAATGTTTTTCCATTATTGAAAGCACTCGCACCTCAGCAGTTAGAGATAAAATAAGGGGTTAAGAGTTCTTCCTGCTTTCAACTTTCTCAGACACCAGCTTCTTCAAATAATGTATCTATACCCAAAGGAGGATCCAACGCCGGCGACCCCACCCCTCATTTAGTGTGTTTCCCCAAACCTCTGAAATTGTAACCCTCCGTTCTGAAATTTATGGATCCGAAACTAATTGCACATGGTATTTAATCAACTTCGTATATGTACTTTGTGCTTGCTCACCCCCCCCCCCCCCTTTTCAACTTTTAAAACTTTGTATCAATCAAGCCGAAAGCCTACATCAAAGGGGAGGCGAATTTCATTTATATGTGGTAACTTTTACAGGGGCTTAAGATACCATTATTATAATTAAAAGAGTTCGGTTATACAATCTGTTTCGTTTCGGTAGGTTTCGTTTCGTTTCGGTGGGTTTCGTTTCGTTTCGATTTCGTTTCGCACTTTACAGGTACCCAAAGATAATGGCGTTTTTTCTAGACCTACAGAACTCTGATTTTTTTTTGCGTTGAAGAAATTTGAATGCAAGTCTGCAGATCTATAAACTCAACTCTTCAATCGCTGACAATTTCAAGTCGATATCTTTAATAGTTTCCAAGAACACTCAGGGACAAAGTGATTCTCTAAAAATTGGGGGAAAACGTCAATATCTCACGCAATAATTGACGTAATCAAAACTTTAAAAAAATACCGATCGAGTTCAAGTGAATATCTATCATTCCTGAAAATTTCACGAAAATCGGCCAATGCGTATCCGAGAAATCGCGTCTACAAAATCTGTAAGAAAAAAATAATAATAATAGAGAAAAAAATAGCCCTAACAATAACAATAAGGTCTTCTGTTTGAAACGGAAAGCCTTAATAATAATAATGATAACTAGACATGATCTCTTTGCGAGCAACGAGTGGGTCTTCCGTCTGATATCTATCTGATTAGATACAAT
Source organism: Ostrea edulis (assembly GCF_947568905.1). NCBI lineage: Eukaryota > Metazoa > Mollusca > Bivalvia > Ostreida > Ostreidae > Ostrea > Ostrea edulis. The sequence continues at coordinate 51,304,456 of NC_079165.1, read as the reverse complement.
AAGATATTGACTGGGACAATTCGTTTGGTGAAGAATGACTATAGATGAAAGGAATAAGCACATGAATTCGTCAAAATAGAACGAAAAACAAGTAAGAGATGAAATTTATCAAATTTGAATAACTTCCGGTTCTATTTTATTCACTTTCTGTATATCGGAAGACCATGAAACGACTGAAAATTCCACATTGAGCGTCCCTGAAAGTTTCTATGAAATATACTAATTTTTGGGACAACTTCTTGTTTGGAAGAATCAACTTCCGGTGAAATGGTATGCATTGTATATTGTTTAACGTCCTACCCAAGAATTTTTCACTCATATGGAAACATCATCATTGCGGGTGAAGTGCTAAAAAATTTAGGCCTTTGTTCGGCGCTTACGGCCTTTGAGCAGGGAGGGATCTTTATCATGCCACACCTGCTGAGAAATGGGTCTCGGTTTTTGCGGTCTCATCCGAAAGACCACCCGTTTAGTCGCCTTTTACGACAAGCAAGGGGTACTGAGGACCTATTCTAACCCGGATTTAAAATGGTATGACTTGAAACATTCTGTTAGATTCTATTATGGACATTTAGAAATGAAATTTAAAAAAAAAAAAGCCTTATTTTTCAAAACTTCCGGTTGATAACGGGAGTAACGGCAACAAAAGTTAAACACGTATTTCATATCTACAAGTCACCATTGATCACCCATGAAAGTTTCAAGACTCAATATTTCTTTTGTTCACTCTGGTGACATCCAGAATTGACGGATGACAGTGATAAACCTTACTACAAAGCTACAAGTCACCATCTATCATTCTTGAAAGTTTCAAAACTCAATCTTTAACCGTTTATGAGAAAACGCCTTGACAAAAACGGAAATTAGACATATCTCACAAATCGGAAGTAAATTTTGAAAATGTGTTTCAAAGTACTCTAGAGTTCGATAATGTTAACTATGTATGTGAAAATCGTATAAAAACTTGGATTTATAAGCGAGGTATATGAGGACAAAAAAAAAAAAACCCCAATTTTTTTCTAAGTTTTTCCTCTAAAAACCGGAAGTTGCTGTTTTAACTTCTGGTAAGTCTAACAATTTCTGAAACTCCGAAAGAAACTTAATTATTCCATGCACATTTTGTTTTAAATTCATAAATTTGAAAGTTGACGTTTCTTTTGTGTTTCTTTTCTTTCCACCGACGGCCGGGGATGGCCCCTAAAACTTGAAATCGTCAATTAGATCTAGTAATTTTCTACAAATTTTGTTTTAAATCATTTGCTAAAATATTTTCAGTATTCAAAATATATATGATATTCAGTTTTAGGGGCCATCCCATGAATTCCTTAAAAGGGGATGTAAGATAAAATTTGACGATTGCATATTGTTTAGAGTCACATTCTGACCAATTCTCTACAATGTTTGACAAAATATTTTTTCGTTTGGGAGATGAAAAGCATAAAAGTTTTGTACATTATTCCCCTTGAAATCCCTTATTACCTAATCAATGATGATTTTGCTGACGTGATCCGTTGTAGATCGTTACAACAAACAACTTTGCTTTAATAATGCTCAACAAATTCTCTGTAGTTTCTAAGATATTTAGAAAATACTTTCGAACCCTCTCCGTCCCTCAGTTATGTAAGAAGGTGGTCTCTATAACTTGATATCGTCGATTAGAACTCGTAATGATCTGCAAATTTTGTTCTACAACATTTAACAAACTATTTTTAGTTTTCAAAATATATATAATATTCAGTTTAGGGGTCATCCCCTGAATTCCTTAAAAGGGGACGTAAGATAAGATTTGAAGATTACATTCTGAGTTCTGAGTCACATTCTGATCAATTTCTGTTAGTTAATGTTTTCCACAATATATTTTGTTTAGGAGATAAAAATCAGTGTTGTACATTGGTCCCCTTGAAATCTCCTAATTACTTAATCAATGATCAGTTTTCTGATGTGATCCGTTGCAGATGGTCACAACAAACAACCTTGCTTCAAAAATTGTTGTTTGCTTTGAAGATGAGAAAATACTTTCGATCCTTCTCGGCCCCTTATCTGAGAATCTGGCCCCTAAATTAGGTATTGGCAAATATATCTTGTCATTATCTACAACCTTTGTTGTACATGTCTTTACAAATTGTTTTCGTATGACGAAAATGTATCAAAAATTGCACTTTTTATTTTGTTTTTGTCGACACCCATGTATATGCATTCAAACGCACATGCATCATTCCGTTACTATAACCCCTACAACTTTAAAAGGAAAACATTCTACAGAAATGTTAAACCATGTTAAATCATTAAAACGTTGTTCGAAATTTTAGCATATGCATGTACCTGTGTGTAGCATTACCCGTACTCGATTTTCGATATTTTGACAAACCAAACCATTAAAATTGCTGAAGCAAATTTTACTTCATGAAACTATCTTTATTTCAGCCTTAAGATACCGGTCTTGTAAAATTGAGGACGACTGTATATACCGAGATGAGTCTACTTGTTATAATGGTATATGTATGTGTATTGGCACCCTCGAGTATTCCACCCCAGAAGGAAAATGTAGAGGTAGGTGCAACTTCAATCATAAAAACGCCACGGTGACCTCAACATTCAGCGTTGTTGTAAATATTAATGATCAAGAAAACTCACTAAAGACACATAGCATAAATGGACGAAATTGGTTATTAGTGTTTTTCACTGTACTTTTTGTACATCAATTGCTGGATGATTTTCTTGTCAATAAAAGATTCATGGACGGCATACTATAAAACCTGGCCTGGCCCCATTGGCCTGGCTTGGTCTCAAAATTGGCCTGGCTCCAATTTTGGCCTCCAATTATGCTCCATCCCAAATTTTGGCATGATGTAAAAAATTGGCCTGGGTTCAAATTTGGTCTCTAAAACATTTATTGGTCTCAATGTTGATTGATTTCATTGATTTATCATTGAAACATAGGTTTTTTAAAGTCATAGCAGATAAATGACATGTTTCTGTTGTTTTGTAAGTGAGCACTTTAAAATAATCATGAACTACCACCAATCTAATTTAGACATGGGGTAGTAAAGGTAATGAGGGACCCTCCTAGGGATTTTTGCAAACAAGTTTTTTTAAAAGTGCATAGTCCCTTGATTACAAATCAGTTGTTTGACATTTCTACGTGGGGGCGTTTACGAGTGTTGGGGCAAAAATCATGAAATTTGTAAAACTAATAGCTGAAAACTGGAAAAGCTCTTTAGATCCGATATAGATGTCATTCACCCTTTGATTATATATCAAGTCGTTTGACATAAATATTGGGGCATTTACAAGGTTTGGGTCTAAAACATAATTTTCTCCTTGAAAATCGCCGAAAAATGGAAAACTTCTTCGGATCCTATATAGATAATATGGACCTATGAAATCAATTATTTTCTGAACCTATATAACCCTTTAACAATAAATCAAATTGTCTGCATGGAAACATTTTCCAGTTTTGGGTTAAAAACCTAATATTATAAAAAAAATAATAGCCGAAAACTGATAAAAACTCTTCAAATCCGATTTAGATGTCATTGACATTTGTAAACACGTATTATTTGAACTTATATAACCTTTTAATTATGCCCCCCCCCCCCCCTTCAAAGAAGAGGGGCATATTGGTTTGCACCTATTGGTCGGTCGGTCGGTCGGTAGACCACATGTTGTCCGCTCAATATCTTGAGAACCATTCACTTGATGATAATGATATTTCATATGTGGGTTGGTTATGAGTAGAAGAGGACCCCTATTGTTTTTCAGGTCAAAGGTCAAGGGTCAATCTACTCTGGACATAGGAATATAATGTCCGCTCAATATCTTGAGAACCCTTTGCTTGAAAGACATCAAACTTGGCACACTGGTACATTCTAAGGAGTAGATGACCCCTATTGATTTTGAGATCATATGGTCAAAGGTCAAACTGGGCATAGGAATATACTGACCATTCAATGTCTAGAGAACCCTTTGCTTGACAGACATCAAACTTGGTACACCAGTATATCTTCAGAAGAAGATGACCCCTATTGGTTTTGAGGTCACATGGTCAGGGTCAAGGGTCACACTGGACGTAGGAATATACTGTCCGTTCAATATCTTGAGAATTCTTTGCTTGACAGACATCAAACTTGGTACACTGGTACATCCTCAGGAGAAGATGATCCCTATTGATTTTGAGGTCACATGTTTAAAGGTCAAGGGTTAACCTGGACATTGGAATAGACTGTCCACTCAATATCTTGAGAACCTTTTGCTTGACATATATCAAACTTAGTACACTGGTGGATATTCAGGAGAAGATGACTCCTTTTGATTTTGAGGTCACATGGTCAAGGGTCAAACTGGACATATGATATACTGTCCACTCAATATCTTGATAACCCTTTTGCTTGACAGACATCAGATTTAGTACACTGGTACATCTTCAGGAGAAGATGACCCCTCTTGATTTTGAGGTCACATGGTTAAAGGTCAAGGCTCAAAATGGTCATAGTAATATAATGTCCGCTCAATATCTTGAGAACCTTTTGCTTGACAGACATCAAACTTAGTACACTTGTATATCTTTAAGAGAAGATTACGCCTATTGATTTTGAGGTCACATGGTCAAAGGTCAAGGGTCAAACTAGACATGGGAATATAATGTCTGCTCAGTATCTTGAGAACCCTTTTCTTGACAGACATCAAACTTGGTACACTGATACGTCTTCAGGAGAAGATGACCTCTATTGATTTTGAGGTCACATGTTTAAAGGTCAAGTTTCAAACTGGACATTGTAATATACTGTCTGCTCAATATCTTGAGAAGCCTTTGCTTGACAGACATCAAACTTGGTACACTGGGACTTCTTCAGGAGAAAATGACCCCTATTGATTTTGAGGTCATATGGTCAAAGGTCAAGGATCAAACTGGACATAGGAATATACTGTCCGTTCAATATCTTGAGAACCCTTTGCTTGACAGACATCAAACTTGGTACACTGGTACATCCTCAGGAGAAGATGATCCCTATTGATTTTGAGGTCACATGTTTAAAGGTCAAGGGTTAACCTGGACATTGGAATAGACTGTCCACTCAATATCTTGAGAACCCTTTGCTTGACAGACATCAAACTTAGTACGCTGGTGGATATTCAGAAGAAGATGACTCCTATTGATTGTAAGGCCACATGGTCAAAGGTCAAGGGTCAAACTGGACATATGATATACTGTCCACTCAATATCTTGATAACCCTTTTGTTTGACAGACATCAAACTTAGTACACTGGTGTATATTCAGGAGAAGATGACTCCTATTGATTTTGAAGTCACATGGTCAAAGGTCAACGGTCAAACTAGACATATGATATACTGTCCACTCAATATCTTGATAACCCTTTTGCTTGACAGACATCAGATTTAGTACACTGGTACATCTTCAGGAGAAGATGACCCATATTGATTTTGAGGTCAAAAGTCAATAGTTGAACTGGACATAGTTATATATTGTCTCTTATATTTTAAGAAATCTTTGCTTGATTGACACCAAACCTGGTACACTGGTACAGCATAAGGAGTATATGACCCCTATTGATTTTTAGGTCACATGGTCAATTCACTCTTGATATAGGAAGATATTGTCTGCTCAATATTTTGAATTGATGATACTACTATCAATTAAATGACGTGTGTGTATAACCCTTTTCAATTTTGCACCATTGGGGGCATATGTGTTTTACAAACATCTCTTGTTCAAAGATGTTTCACATAGGTAATACGGGGACATTTACTAATTCTGTGTCGAAAACATGCTTTTTTCTATAAAAATCGCCGAAAAGTGGAAAAGTTTATATGAGATATGCTTGCAGGCAGTATTAATTCACAATTTGTAATCACATTGTAAATATCAGTTTCAAGCTCCACATGCAGCGTCTATGAGTAACTTCTACAGTGACCCAACATGTTTAATAGTGTACTTAGTACTTCTTGTCAGATGGTGCATATCCATTTGAAACGTGAGGTGTTTAGGTAATATATCAATTTGCCAATTCATAGCTGAGGCACATGTGTCCTGAGAGTATGGTTTGACAAGCCCTTTTACCCTTGAAAAAAAGATGGGTTGTCTGATACGATTTGAGAGAGTAATGCAAAAAAAAAAAAATTCTATACACAGTCATGTATTCAGAGATGATGGAGAGGTGGCCATGGTAGGTTATTGACATTTTGTGGTAGTTACAAATCTATCATTTGATTATCATAGCAGATTCTTTGACTTGTCATTTGGCTGAAAGGACTGACGCATATGCAGACTCGAATGCTTGTTCAGTAGCAGAATATGCAAGTTTTGAAGTTTTCCAAAATTCGATTTTGCTACCTAATTTTCTTTCTGTTTTGGATTTCAGGTTTCAAGCTTTGTAATCACTGTTATGTGAGTCGGGATAAATGACAAGTATCTCTCTCTGAGCATTGTCACACCCTCAACCACGTAATTCTGCACGATATTAATCTCCATGTATACGGATAAAATCAAATTCCTTTCCCTGACCTAAGAATTATATCATCTTTCGTTCCTGACTTGTTGACTTGTTTCGGTCATTGGCTTAGTGCAGGTTTTTCTACAGGTTGGATAAATCATCGCCCCTTTAGCAATCAAATCAATATATCGAACTTTACATGTTGTTGTTCTGTGGGGATCCGGATTAGAATAGGTTCTCAGTATCCCTTGCTTGTCGTTAGAGGCGACTAAATGGGGCGGACTTTTATTCTTTGCGGGTTTTCTAATGGCTTCTTCTACTGTTTTTGTCACACAGTTTGTCACACCAGTTTGTGTTTTTCCCTTGTACTTGAGTTTCTTTATTACAGAACAGACATTTATGGGTGGGGAAAAGTGTCAATAGTGAACACAGGTTGAATGAAAGTCTCTTGCAGCTCACTTGACTCGGCGCAACTTCATCAAAGCTCAAATTTTACTTCTAGTAACAAATGTTTGTAAATTATTGGTAACAACATCAATAAAGGTTATGTATAAGGCACCATTTAAAGCTTCTAGCCAGTAAATAATATATGGCTCTATTATTCGTGGGGCTCTGTCTTCTAATTTTTGGAAAACTGCTCCGTGAAAGATTTTATGTCATTATCCTCTACATGTTCTCCATAATATAGGATGCATCTTTATTCTTGATGTTGATAGGAGCTTGAAACGGATTTAAACTTCCCTCTCCTTCAAAGGTGTTTTCTTTTCTATGTGACATCTTTAAAAGTTATCTGAAAATTGAAAAGTTGTTCAATTTTACTTATGACAATACATTTATCCATTTTACTGTATATTGTGGAATATAATTCATTAAAGAGGTTCGCACCTGACATTTGGAGTAATGTCAATTTTTTGGGAAGTGTATTTTTTATTTCTACATTGAAGGAGAATTAGGAAATTAAAAAGAAAAACTGGGGTCGCAATGCTTGTTATTGAGCTATAGTGTTCTAAACATGACCTTTTTGCACTTAAAATTTATTCAACACAACATAAACAACACAAATCAATCATAACATAAAATAGATACATAATCATGTCCTCTAACACTACAGATGGAAAAAGAAATTAATACTAGTAAAGGAAATAAATAATGACCTTTTTGCACTTGAGATACGAAAAACTTCATGCTATCAAACTTGAGAGTTTAAAAGGACATATTAGGAGTAATGTCAATTTCTAAAATTTTACATAGTTTTCAAGGTCTGGTCTTCCAATTTAATATGCAACTTAAAAAAAGTGGGGATTGGAGATCAAAGTTTTGAATTATTGGCGAAAATACTGAATTTTTATAGAAAATTTCGAGTAAATTTATTAAAACATTTTTAAGAATCGGTGTTCTGTTTGGAAAAATATATCAATCAAGTTAATAAATTACAACATTTGAATTAGTTCCAAGTCTCAACTACCTGTATCATAAATTATAAAACTGAAATACACGTATAGGGGTATAAAAATAGACGATACATTGGATGAAACTGAAACTGTAATATCATGCAGAATTAGATTTTTTTGATTAGTGAATCCTTTCACCACAAAATATAGTCCCTGTCAAACCCTTTCAAAATTTGAATTAACACAAAACATTTCAACTGGATAGGGTTCAGCAATAAATGTGTAATATGTTTGCACTAATGGGATCAGTATTGAACCAGTCAATTTACTTAGTTGTAGCACCCTGCGCAGTTGTATTCAAAAGCTCAGGAGCTAACTTCCTTAACTTAAATAATTCATAGATTAATATGTCTGACTCTCAATAGTCGAGCCATTATTTATCAGGGTTTCCCCCATTTTTGCATGCATACTCAAAAGTAACCCATGTGCTTTCCTTTTATTGATTATATACATTAATGGACTTCCATACATTAAATATATCGTGAGAGGACATGGAATGTGGACAGTGATTTTTATGTTGAAACTTATATCTACTGACTCAATATTGTGTATATTATATAAAGATAGGGAATATGGATTATAGTATCTAGAAATGAACCGTTTATCATAATGTTTATTTAATATTAAACATGCTAATAGTGAAGTATTTGTATGTATAAACTGACAACGCTGGTAATCGTTTATATATGTATTCAGTGTTAATCATACAAGACTTACAATATTATTAATGTGCAATCGTTCCACAAGGATACACAGCAACACACCACCATTCACTTTCCAGACCAGACGATAACCTCGTACATGCGCATTACACACGGTGTCTAGTTAACTCGTACCTGCACACACTCATACCACACTACACTCCCCTCCCTTTTGAAAAAGAGGGAGGCACTCCTGTACCTTAATACAATATATGCAAGTTTTGTTATCAAAAATTACTATTCTTACATTTGACTAGATTTGAATACAAAAAGATTGAAAAATACTATGCAAATAATAATACTATTTTGTATGAAATGGACATAGTAATAAAGCATTTTAGCAAGCAACATCACATATAACATGGTAACAACCTGAAAGCTGAGTACATTATGAATATATGTCACATCATGATGAACTCTACATAAGTAAGATCCTTTTTCAGCTAATGAGAAAAAAAAATTACACCAGAAAATACTTTGAAATCTCTCTGTGTATCTCTCACTCATGCATGGTGCCAAGTAAAATAAAACAACAGTACGATGCATGTTAACCTACTAGTATATAATCATGTAAAATGAATAAACATGTACAAATCACTAGTATGATTCATATTAAACAGTACATGTGCAATGAAGAAAGAGGAAAAAAAATATATCATTTATCATACTGTTCATGAAGTAAACACTACCCTGCATTCCTTGCAAAGTAAACAGTTAAATTAAATGGGTACTTTAAATATCTTGCCTCTGCCAGGAACAATGTAATCTGCCATCTGGATTTTGGTCCTGCTTTTTTCCTGACGGTCTGGATTAAGACTGTTTTTCCTCCATAAGACTGGGTCCACCAGGTCCTCTTGGCATGGAAAAGGTCACCCACTATCGCTACGGTCCCCAGCTCAGTGTCCTTGACCAATACGGATACATCAGTACATGATGATCCTGGCGTGGATATAACATCAACATATTTGTCGATTGGAAAAGGTTGACCTGATTCAAAGTCATGTCTGAAATGTAAATCACCCAGACACATGTTAAAGGAGGCAATGTAGACTGTGTCCGGGAAAAGATTAAGGTTTCCTACAAAGTCCACATTACAATTCGCAAGATCGTGACTACTTTTTCCGTCTTGGTTTTAAATTTTACTTTCCCCTTTCAAAGTCTCGCGAGACCCAGAGTATGCGAGAATTTGGGCATGTTGGTAAATAATACCAGTTCTGCAACTTTTGTCGTAATCGATTTACCTGATTTTAACAATGGTGCACTATCATTGCATTGCAGTAGACTGTAGTAACTGTAGTGATTCAGGAAAGAAACCTAATACGCAGAAATATCCACAAATGATATATTTTAATGGAAATTAGGTGGATTTTTTCCCACTGCTGTCAGCCAGGAAATTCCCAAAGCTGAGAAGAGCTTGCGTCAAAACATATAGCTTCACGAGCCAAATTTAGTTAATTTTTCCTGTATCCAGACGTTTCACACACATTTCATTTAAAAATGCTTTTAATTGTGGAATGCACAGGTTAAATCGCCTTCCGATGCCATGTTTGAATAAACAAAAAATGCCCAAGATCTACACGCTTTTCCGGAATTCTTTACAAGAGAGTTCCGCTAACTCGGTATTTACGATCTTGCGTATTGGTACAGATGCAACACTCTACATCATCGACGGATACATCATTCTTCTGGAGACCCTCCAGAATGTGATCTTTGTCCTTGGGGTGGCCAGTGTTCACAATTATCGGCATAGGGCCCTTCAGGAGTGTTATGGTACCCCCAGTCCTGACCTTGTTCTGCTCTTCGACGGACACTGCGTACCCCTCTTTGAGAATGGCTACTTCGTACACTTCAGTTTCACCTCCACACTCATCCACCACTGTCCATTCTTCTTCTTCTGCCTTATCCTCCCCCTGCTCAATGAACTCCTGGTCTACTCTCTGCAAACTTACCCTCCTTGACTTTACCCGATTTTCTAACTTTGCCAGGTCTTCTTTTCCCCATGCTCTGAACTCCGCCCTCTTCGCTGGTGACATAGTGCACACTATGGCCATCAGAATCCTCCAATGTATAAGTACTGCTGGAGAGTTTATTGGCAACATACTGAAGGTGTCCTTCATAGGCCACCTCATCATACGGGTCAACTGACCCACCTGATGCAGCGTCCTCTGCATGATCGGGTACTCCCGAGGCAAGGGTATCTTCTTGTTTACATAGTCCATCAAGTCCTGAACTGTTGCTGCTGGACCTAAAATGTACTGGGCCAGTGCAAGAAGGCAGGGGGCTCTCAGACTGTGATAGTCAGGAGAAGCATTTAGCTCATTCCAAGGGCGATCCCAAAAAACTCTGGGAATGTGGTATTCCCAAGCATGGTGCTTCAAGTGCTTGGAGCGTCCATGGCACCCCTCCACTGGACAGGAAGATCTCTTATCCCCATGGGTATGGCTTCTCACTGAGACGTCCTCAGGTTCCTGAGCAGGCGCAATGCTTGAATCACGTCTTCTCCGTTTAAATGGCGGAAGTCCCTCGTCTGCCCTTGATGAATCCTCATCTGATTCGTCAATGTCATGAGCTTGACCTGCATCATCTGTTAGATGCTCGTCATCTGTTGTGTCAGCCTCATCTGCGGTCACATAATCCTCAAGCTCTGGATCTCTCTCCGTGGTACCTATTATACATTAAAAGACAAAAAACAACATAAACAAGTCACAGTATATAAAGTATGTTTTTATACTTGACACCGAGGACAAATATACGTCTTCAAGGTATCTGCTACCTCTTGAGTGATTGCGACACATGCTCCATGATACCAATTATCACATGTGTCACATTGTATCATAAGACGTCCGTCATCAGGTTTGTCACATATACAAAAGGTGTCAGTTAATTCCAACTGGAGAACATTTTCCCCACTTCGCAGACGATGTTGGCATTGGCGTAGCCAGTCTGGTATTTTCCTGTCACAACACTTTTTCAATCTGTCATGGTTAGTAATAAAGACTGAATTTCGAAGTTTGACTTTGTAGAGATATGATGATACTTTTTGAATAACAATGCCTGGTCCTTTCCAGGGTGGATCTAGTTTCTTAGAACGACCTTTAGTTTTGGCGCTATCCAACACATATATGAGATCACCAACTGCATATTCTCTGGTATGAATCTTTACAGCATAATCTCTTTTCATATGGATTTGATGTGTCTTCAATACATCTCTGGCCACTTCATGAGCTGTTTGTATAGAGTCTTGTATTCTCGACACATAATCCTCATGGTCAATGGGTGCATTGGTTTCAGGTGGTCGAAAAACTAGATCAGCAGGTACGCTCACTTCTCGGCCTAACATAAGTTTGTTTGGTGTGAAACCAGTGTGTCTGTTTACGGATGATCTAATAGCTCCCGCAAGCTGAGGTAAATGTTCATCCCAAATATATTTTGTGACTTGTCCACAAAACAGCGTACAACATCCATAAGTGTCCTATTAAATCTCTCGACCTGCCCATTTGCTGAAGGGCGATAAGGCGTTGTGCGACTTTTATGAATCTGAAGTATGTCACAAATAGTCTTGAAGAGTCTGCTTTCAAAGTTTCTCCCTGATCAGTGAATATGTTGAAGGGAAAACCAAATCTAGCAAAAAATTCATTTATAGCAGCTCTAGCTGTGACTTCAGCTGTTTGTGATGGTAATGGGACACATTCCACCCATTTGGTAAATTGGTCCACCATGACTAAAATGTTCGCGTTTTCTGAAGTAGATTCGGGTAAAGGACCCAAGAAATCAAGGTGAACTCTCTCCATTGGTACTCCAGCCTGGTATTTTGTCATAGGACACTTTGCTTTTCTGTTGGCCTTTTTGAGTTTACTGCAAATGTCACATGTCCGAACAAAATCTCTGGTTGACCGATTCATGTTATACCAATAAAACTTCTCTTTCACTCGTAAACATGTTCTTGATACACCTTGATGTCCCATAACCGGTAAGTCATGGCATAGCCCAAGTATCTCATCTACCAAGGTCTTTGGCACCACCAGTCTTGGTTTTCCACCATTCTTGGGGTTATTACGCAGTATTCCCTCAGCATCGATGAAAAACATATCTTTATTAACCCAGTATTTCTTTGCTGCTTTACTGCTTATAAAGATTTCATCTTCAGATGGGATTTCATTTGACACCAGATAAGGCAGTATCAATCCAAGATCAGAATCCTTATTCTGAAACTCTTTCAGTTCTTCAGGTGAATATTCAATGCCTGCAAACCCACTAGTACGGGAAGCAGTGCGTACTTGATTACACTGTTGGTCTTCCATACTAATGAGAATGGGTATATCTGGGTCTGCAAAGGAAATTTCCAACGATGTATAATTCAAGTCTGAGCTTGACTCTTGAAAAACCAATTCCTTGTCATTGGATTCCTTCTGGTTAAACAACCACGATAAAGTTGCATGCACTTCAGTTGTTTCTACTGTCTTACCCAGAGGAACGACATCATCCACATCTTCAGTGAATTTTCTCCAGTTGTTATGTGCTCTAGTACAATACTTGCATCCTCCACAGGGAAGTTGGGTTGGGTCTATTGTCACCTTCATTTCTGGACAAGGTTTCGCACCAGGTGCTCGGGAAAGTGCATCTGCGTTCCCATGTTTCTTTCCTGGTCTATGTATTACAGTCATGTTATACTGGCTCAATACTTCAAGCCATCTTGCTAACTGACCTTGTGGATTCCTGAAGTTAAGAAGCCAAGTTAGACTGCTATGGTCAGTCCTAACCACAAATTATCTGCCCAACAGATAATGATTGAATTGTTTGGTGAAACGTACAATTGCGAGTAACTCCTTTCTTGTTGTACAATAGCGTTGTTGCTCTGGGGCGAGACTAAAACTACCATAAGCAAAACTCGCTCTTTACCCTCCTGCACCTGTATGAGTCCTGCACCTATAGCAAAGTCTGACGCATCGGTGTCTAGGATAAATAAATCCTTAGAGTTTGGCAATGCTAGAACTGGAGTAGTTATAAGTGCCAACTTCAAACTGTCAAAAGCGTCTTGCTGCTCTTGTCCCCACACATACGGCTTCTTACCCGTAAGCCGGTTAAGGGATGTTGCCATCTTTGCATAGTCTTTAATGAATGTTCTGTGATAGTTTGCAAAACCCAGAAATTTCTCAATTTCTTTAGTTGTTGTTGGGGTCTTCCAATTTTTCACAGCTTCAACATACTCGTCTCCTATAGCCAATCCTGTTTTGTTTACTTTCCTGCCTAGGAATTCTACTTCTTTCTGGAATAGAAGGCATTTCCTCGCTTTCAGCTTTAATCCGTATCGCCGAAATCTATCAAAGACTATTTGCAGGTTGTGCAGATGATCCTCAAATGATTTTCCCATCACAAGGATGTCGTCCAGGAAGGCTAACACAATGTTCCACGTCAGTCCACGCAATACTAAGTTCATGACTCTAGCATAAGTCGATGGAGCATTGCAAAGACCAAACCTCATCCGGGTAAACTGGAATAGCCCGTACTTCGTTATGAAGGCTGTTTTGTCCTTATCAGACTCTTTTACTTTTATCTGATAGTACGCTGAGTTGGCATCAAGTTTGGAAAACCACTCATTTCCGGACAATGTGTCAATGCACTCTTCGATTAGAGGTAAAGGGTAAACATCTCTCTTTGTCACTGAGTTTGGTTTCCTATAATCTATGCACCATCTGACTTTGCCGTCTCTTTTCCGAACAAGTACGGGCGGCGACGCCCACTCTGAGGTTGATGGTTCGATTACTCCTGCCTCCAGCATTGTGTACAAGTGATTTTCTTCCTCCTGAACAAAGTCTAATGGTGTGCGTCTCATCCTCTGCTTAATTGGGGATGCAGAGCCAGTGTTGATTGAATGTTCTATTTCTGTAAAAGTACCAAGAGCAAATTCATTCTCAGCGAAAACATCTTGATATTCTTTGAGGAGATCCATCATTAATTTGCTCTGACTTTGGTCTAAATTTGCGACAGATTTCTGGAAAAGGGAACTCAAGTGCTCTAGAAGTTCTGGTAATGGTCCTTCACTTTGGGATTTTCGTTCTGGTACAATAGTCACTGGATCTGCTGACAAAGCTTCTCCCACTATGGTGCCTTTTCGGATGGTAAAGTACCGGTCACTGGCATTAACTAAACATAGCCTAGGTGAGATTTGTTTGGAGTACACACATCGTGGCATCATAACCGGAATATCTTCCTCAGGCTCAATAATGTAGCTTCCCTCAAAATGTTGAGATAGCTTACCATTGACATGTATGACTGAATTTGGTGGAATCACAGTTTTACCAGGCACTGTTACTTTAGCAATTGTTGGAGCTTCCCGACTTTTTCCATATGACATCTGTAAAACTTCAGAGTTAATGGAGAACTGGTTCTTACTACAGTCTAGTACTACATTGTTTTTCCGCATAAAGTCTAATCCCACAAGCATGTCATCATCCATAGGAGCTACGTATATTTCAGATGGGTATGTTCTGGTTCCTATCTTTATGTCAACTGGACCAATGATGAATGTATTCATTTTCATATTACGCCCTGCACCATGCATGACAGTGTGCTTTTTAATAGGCGGCTTTATCTGCATCATTTCATACACTCTATCCGAGATGATAGTGACTTCTGCTCCTGTATCTATTACTGCAACAATGTCTGTAGAGTTCACTTTTACATTTAATCTCAGCATAGAAGCTGATCCCAACTGTAGAATGGTCATTGTTTTATCTATGTCTGTGCTTTCATCCTCAGAATAGGAAGTATGTCGATTTCTGTCTGATGGTTTTTTCCTAGGTCTTCTATGCTTCCTGCATTTTCTTGATGCATGCCTTATTGATTTTGGGCTTGTTTCTTCTTAAGCACAATTTTTCTCGAGGCGCTTTGCAGTATTACGGGTCGGATTTACGCCTGTTGACCCGGCCCATTCTCGTTTAAAGGTGTCGTCTCAGACTGTGAACTCCTGTTTATATTCTGACTTCTACTTTGATTCTGTGTCCTCAACTTCTTAGGCTTTCTGCAGTCTTTTGCTAGATGCCCTGGTCTGTCACAATTGTAGCATGTACGGGTCTCCGTATTTTTTGGTCTTCTCTGTTTATTCTCCATATTGCTTAATTTTGTTTGAAGCATCTGCATGTTGTCCACCAAAATCTTTATCTGTGCCTCCATAAACGTAAGCTGATCTGATTGATGTGCTTGTGGAGAAAAATTCTTGTCGCTTTTCACTGCTGCATTAATTGTTCTCACAGAATCAATCTCATTCTCCGAGTCTTCAGAAAAGTCTCGACGTCTAATGGGTTTACCATAAATGGCTTTGGTAGTATGCTGGTACCACTTTATCTTGTCTATCGCATCCTCAATAGATTTTGGTTTGGACATAGCAGCATTTTGACCGGCCTCTTTATCACAGCAGCCCTAACAGAATCTCCATACAGCTCGTGAGTATATGTGTTCTTCTGGTAGGTCACGGAAAGCTTTCATTGCTAGTGATAATAATCTGTCAGCCCAATCTTCAAGTTTTTCTCCTGTGTTCTGATGGGCTCCCATAAACTGGACTTGGAGAGTTTCTGGTAGGTCCACAAAGTTAAAGCGTTTTTCTAGCTTGCGAACCAATTCAAAATAGTCTATGCCGTAGTCTCTGCTCACAATACTAGTGTAAAACTCGCTGGCTTTTCCATCGAGACACCAACATAACTGGTCTTTGCGTTCTGTAGCCGTCCAGTGAGATATATCTGCATATCTGTTGAATTTCACAAAGAAGGCTTCCCAGTTAGTGGTTCCATCATACCGCAAGGCTTTGGGCAGATACACAGGTTTTGTTTCGTGCCGCCCTTGGTTTTCCGAGACTGTCGCTCGACGTCTTACAAAAGTTGGCGATAACTGAGGTGAAGGCAAAGTACGCCGATATGTATGGGAGGACAAATTTCTAGTATTATCTGTAAGCTGTCCACCGCCATTATTTCCAGATATTGCTGATATCCTTTGTCCCCTGTCTGCACCTGAATAGCTGGGTGGATTAAAAGATATTGGCCCTCGTTGCATAGGGAATGTTTGATCAGGTTCACATTTATTTTCGTGTTTGACCTGAGGATTTATGCAACTCTGATGTGAGGGTAGGGGTGGTGTCCTTCTTGGTTCAGCTAGTGGGGTTGCTGTATAAGGAAAATTAAATATTGACGGAAGATCTGTTGTCACGTTTTCTGTTTCCTTACGGGTAGCCCCCATAATATTCAAGTCCTCATAACTGTCATAAATATTGGCTGAAATGTTCACCATATATTCTGCTAGATAATCGTCCATACCATCACTAGTTGTTTGTTTAGCATACCCATGGTCAATGTGAACTGATGGTTCAAACTCCACACAATCCAGTAGTTCTGGAGTTATTTCATTCTAGGAATGGTAACAAAGACCTCTTTTGTGATGTGACCTTGTTTTCTCAATTCCCATATCCGGTCAGCTAACACCTGACCAACGCCTGGTAGGATTCTCAAATCTTCATAGGCACATGTGTTGATGTTTACTCTAAAGGGACTTCGTCTCGAGTTAGACATCATGATATGGGGGGGGGGGGGGGGGGTGAAACAACAAAAACTAATGCAAGATTTATTTCACAATACACAACAAATGATAGATACCTATTATAATACGTAAAAATACGTGTGAATATGACGAAAGTTATTCAATTCAATCAATTTTCAACCGCCAATGGTCTCGCATTCGGTATCCTATACCATGAGCCCAATGATGTGCACATACTGTACTTTCCGGTGATTAGCCTCACAACAAATTCTCAAGAAATTGCACAAAAACAAAAACAGTGGTTAATCCGAGGAATATTACTGACTGAAGCACGATAATAAATCTGGAATTCGCCTAACTTACTACAAATTATTGCTTATTATGTATATAATCTACCGTGACTACATGTGACGCTTGACAGTTTCCCGCTGTAACCGTGGTGTGGCTGTCGCTGGTGACCAGGGTCGCTCTTAATAGAATATATAGGGAAAAGAACGACTCGGATCACCGGTTTCTGCACATGCGTGGTATTTAACTCGAAGCGGTACCCTACTGGTTTTAAATCCATAGTAATAATAAACCCCCTTCTCAGTTTTCTGTTTCGTATGCACATCATAACTTGGAAGGGTTTGAAAACTGTAACCTGGTTGAAATATGACAACATGATTTTGGCAAATGCACTGATTTTGTTCTGCATAAATTAGAAAGTGCACTGTTTCAAAATTACTTGTTGATATATTACAAATATGTGTGATGCTGTTTTATAACTGACCTTTAGGACGTTTCTTGGTGTTTGAAATTAACCATAGACCGAGTCTATGTCAAATGGCACTGGTCTATAACAATTGTAATTGGGATATAACAAAACGTGTATGTTAATTTTCTTAGTTCAAAGCAATTAAGTTATCCCACAAGTCAACGTCTGATAAACGTTATGAGGAAAAGAGAACACGTTTTTGGAAATGGAAAGAAAATATGCTTTATAAGTACTTTAGAAGTAAATAAAAATGTTTTAAATTTGTGTTATTTTTTTCAATCTTGCGGTCTATGCCAATTCGATGAGGTCTATGTCATCTTGTTTTGGCATAAACCCAGTCTGTATTAAGTTTTAAACCAATTTCGAAAACTGCTTTTCTGTTACTTTAATTCAGAAAAATATACTGACAACACGTCACACCAGCATATTTCATTGGGGGGGGGGGGGGGGGTCTTCTTTTTTGTTTTACCACACCCAAACATATAAAAGATGTGGTGACTACAAATGAAGGGAAGAAAAAACAAGAAATGCATTAAAATGCACCATTTTAAATCATTCTTTTTAAATGGGTTAACCTCCCCCCAAACCCCACAGTAAGGTATAGATCTGCCACTGTATTTGAGTGCAACCTGATGTTATTATAGAACAGACGTAGCTCAAAAATTGCAAATTCACATGAAATTATGCTACTCTAAAGATTTCTTCGAAAAAAATGTATAATTCAAATCCAACAAAAAATCAACAGACTGATTGAAATGGACCACGGATTAAAATGTATCACAATGAGGGAAATTGGGATGTTTTGGAGAATTGACAAATTCAATGCAGAAAGAATTAAAAGGATCAGTAAATGATGTCATAATACTTGCCCTTTGACCTCTAAATATCAAGGCTCTACCATATAGAAATCTCATGCAAATGATTATGCACATTTTTACTGTATGTTCGAGAATGTCCAATATATAGGATGTTTTCTATTCGTTTTTCACAGAGTAAATAATTCATATTGTTCATTCCAAAGATAATTGATTATTGCATTAGTATAAATTTTCTTCTGGCATGTTTTCAAAGAAATGAATTTAAACTAATTTCCCGTGTTTTGAACTACGTGAAGTAAATTACTTTAATGGGATATGAACTCCACATCTCCATGCTTAACATTAATTCATCATAAATTATACCCTTTTATTATCAGAGAGTTCTTTATGGTAAGAATTACAGATATATAGCCATCACTGATTCTTATCATTTGCTTGCAAAATAAATTGTTAGATCTCATGATAGTAAGAAATGCATACATTTTGACAGTTCTTACCTTTTCCATTCCTTTCATTTGTTATTGTTTGTTTTGTGTGCAAGTTTGCAATTTTTATCAACACATTTAGAAGTAAATTCTTTCACAAATATGCCCGGGAGACACTGTGTCAGTGGATGTAATAATGGTGACAATAAATTGAAAAAGAATGCTGGAGTGGAAGGACCAGTGACAAAAATATACCATACATTCTGGATTTATGGATCTTTTAGAGCCATTTGACTTCATAATGACAGACAAAGGTTTTAGTACATTATTCCAAGATTTCACACTTCTTCATGCCACCTTGTTGACCCCTCCTGGCAGGCATGGGGGTAAGTTACATCAGTTATAAAATCTGGTGGTCAAGGAGACATTCCTTGTTTTTCGCCCCCCCCCCCCCCCCCCCCCCCCCCCCACTTATCAAAAATTAACAAAGGATCAGGCAATATACAACTTCACCAACTCTTAAGAAAGATTGTAGGAATCTAACTTCGATTTCTCTATTTCTACAGCTGTAGGCATATGCAGTTTACTTGCGGCAAAAGCGAGAGCTATAAATATAAGTTCTTATCGACAGTCCTCTGCTGCTCAGAAATGAACGCAACGCCTTTATTTTCCAATGAGAGAAATCATCCAGATTACAAGTCTGATCACCAATATCCATTTTGTTTAAAGATATATATATATATATATATATATATATATATATATATATATATATATATTATATTCCAAAATTAAAAAATGCCAATCAAAAAGATCCGCGGTGTACGACTTCAAGAATAACGCAGGCATCCATTGTTGTCCACGTTAACACGGCTATCCCCGATTGACCTTTGACATGCATATATGATTAGCTGTAACAACATGGCGATCTCGTACGTGCAATAGGACTATTGTTTGTGTTTACAATCTGTTGTCTTTAATGCGGTATGGAACACGGTAACGGCCATATTAAATTTACAAAAAAATATAATTTCAAATGGCCATATCTTGAAAACGGCCCAACATAAATTTGTCAAACAACCTTCATTAACCTTTATTTTCTACACACTTTCAAAAAATCATAATGTAGAAAAATCCCTAGAGTGGGGGAGGTATTATGTTACTGACCCATGATCTGGTTGATTTTATTGAATATCTATTGCTCAGTTTATTGAATAAATCATTTCCTTTTCCCTTTATATCTGTATGTACTAGTACACACCAAAAACTATTACACAACTAATGAAACAATTGGCATGTTGATGGCATGGAACATAATTAGAGGCCAAAATTGGGGCCAGACCAATTTTGAGGCCAAGCCAGGCCAATGGGGTCAGGCCAGGCTTTATAGTATTCCATTCATGGACAATGCGATCATTATCTCATCTATTACATGTACATGCAATTCGTCCACTGAAATGCTTAATCGCTTTGGCGCATCTCTTATAATCAAAGGTTATTAAAAAGATTGTATCAAAATAAAAAAAAATCACGCATGACGATTACGTTTTTATGTAAAATTTCTGTAACAGCTTCTTAAATAGAAATAACATTTGATTCGCCTCAGGACCATCGTTATTGCTCTGAACCAGTGGCATATGTGACGTTAACAAAATACGGTACAATAGTTGACTCGTCGTTAAATTTATTTTGTTGCTGCAGGTTTATGGTTGGAATGTTCTAATCTGTCTGCATGCCTCTGTTTTTAAAATCAAGGTACAGTACCCGCAACGTTATTCTTGGCATTTCTATCATGTTCTATCGTGTGTATATTCTATCGTACAAGGAAAATATGTGTTGTTGAACTATCTAAATGATGTGTGTTCAGATCGATCACAGTGATCCTGGATCGATTCCATTATTCAATTGGTAATCACAAAAAAAGGAGGGCGGTTATTGCATAATTGTAAACTGACTACCTCTTTTTTCCTTAACTAAGTATTCCTTCACTAGATAATCTGTACAGCATATTTTTCTGCAAGGTACTGAGCTAATTAGTGGACATTGTGGTGCATGTAATTACAGTCTCTTGGACCATGTGTTTTTATTCAGATCATGCACTTTCACTCAGACCCAAACCAAATGCATTTATTTTGTTAATTACATAATTTCCAATCTTTCTGTTGATTTCTTAATTTCCGTCAAAGTTTATATTCTTACAGAGTTCACGAAATGGCTAGTTGGATTCAGTGCGCTCCCGCACCCGCTCGTCTCCAATTTTTGATACGATGGCTCTAAGTGAGGTTACAATAGGGGTTCAAAGTTTTAACATGGATGAGACCTTTAATTTTAATAGGAAGTGTCACCGACGATAAACATTGGTAATTGTAATTTCTACAGATATAGGTCTATCATCCCTGAAAATTTCATTTCTCCACCTCAAACCATCTCTGAGAACACTTGCGGACACAATTTTCAACCGGAAGTCAATATCTCAAAACCACAAAACCAAATGTGAGATTTTCACAAAACGACGTTTTACAAGCACTATTTATTAAGAACAATTAACCTGCAAAAAATCATAAAAAAAAATATCGAGGCTTTTTTGATAATTGCATTTATAAAAAGGAGAAAATGATAGTAATAATAAAAAGAAACGTTACAATCACTATAAGGTCTTCCGTTGGGAAAGGGAAGACCTTAGCAATACAATCACCATAAGGTATTCCGTTGGAAAACGAAAGACCTTAATAATAATAAGAAGAAGAAAAAACAGAGTAAAAACAATATGTTCCCAAACTTTGTTTGGGCAACATAATTAGACACTTATTGCCTAAGCAATAACAAGGTCTTCCGTCGAGGATATCTCCAGACAGGAAACGGAGTTTTTAAAGAATGACTTTTTCAATGTTTAGATACATGCGAAAAATATCAAAATCCATCCAGCCCTTTCAAAGAAATCAGGGTCACAAAAATATTTTTTTAAATAACCGGAAGTTGGTGTTACGACTATCGGTGGGATAACATTTTTTGACATTTTAAAAGAGACCTATAAAACTAGGTTTAAATGGAAAAGAAAAAGTTCTAATTTTGCGATTTCTTTCATTACTTCTGGTGACGACCGGAAGTGACGCCGACAAGCGAAACTACAAAAGCAAAATTGACAATGGAGATATTTATTATCCCTGAAAGTTTCATTTGATTTTCTGTAGTCGTTATTGAGATTACATGTACTCCCGAACACATGTTAATTTTTAAAAAAGAAAAATCAACGCTTTATCATCAACGGAACTGACTTTTTCATAAAATTGGCTTATTATATAAACTAATGAATAGACCTACATTTGTATACTAATCCCAAAGATTACTAAAATCTATCCAACGAAAAAAAAACCCCGGAAGTTAACGTTTCGACTTTCGGTGTTTGTATAGACACTTTAAAGGAGACCTAATAAAGTGGTTTAGATTTCAATTTAAAAGAAAATGTTTGAAATTTGTGAATTTTTGAATCACTTTCGGTGATGACTGGAAGTGACGCCGACAAACGTAACAACAAAAAAAGCATTATATAATTGATAGATCTATATCGCTGAAAGTTCCACTAGATTAACTTTAGTTCTTATTGAGATTACCGCCGGAGAAAAGTCGATTTTTAAAAACGAAAATCGACGAGATGACCGAAAGTAAATTTTTCAAAAAAACAGCGTTTTATATAAAGTTCATATGAAAGCGCATGCAGGGCCGTAAATTAACCTTCAATTTGGAGGAGGCAGGAAATTAGGCGGGGGTCGCCCAGGCCCCCAGACGCTGAGCACATTTTGTGCGCACTGAACACGTTTCGTGCAAAATCCTTGATTCTAGGGCCTTCTAAGATGTTACTTGACTAACTCATTCTAAAAGAAAGATTTGGAATGCTTTTTAAGGGAGGTATCATGTTCTTAGTTATTGGAAACAACATAAATTCTAATGAACTTTAAATTTTAATTTTTTTTGGCTCAAAAGTTGGAGGAGGCAGCTGCCTCCTCCGCCTCCATGTAATTTACGGCCCTGGCATGTTTGTGAGTAATTTAACGATGTCCATACGTTAGAAGTCTTGATACATAAATGCAAAAGAAATTTCAACGCAATTCAATTCATTCTCACAAACTTTGTATATACAAAGAATAGAGAAAAAATAAGTATGTCAACATATGTACGAATGAATGATGCATGTGCAGATTAACACACAGTTCATCAACCTGGGGAACTGATTCTATTAGAAAATGTAATAGAAGTAATTCACTCTTGTAAATGCTATTGGTTATTGCAAGGCATGCCAACATTATGAATCACTGCATCTAAGCTACTCATAGAAACATTCCATAAAATGAGTATTCTCGTTTTCTATCTAAAGGTATAAATGGCGAGGTTTTAGAATAATAGAACAGCTCTCTGGTTTTCTTTCGGAATAAAGGTCACGGTCAGTGTTGAAAACCATGCTTTTTAAAGATGTCTGAAGTATATATATATAAAAAAAAGAACGCTTGATGTTTCATTGGTTTCATAGACGACATACTTCATCAGTCATTGTGCAATCTAACGATAAAAAATCCAAAGTATTTTGACATCTGAAAGTTTAATATTAGATATGTTGCGTCGCTTTCTGTTCGTCTTGTCTATCTGATATAATCTTTGGTGTCTGCCAAAACACCGAAGTTTACAATTATATGTCATGAATTATCTGGTTATCTGGAGATTGTTGAATCAAAAGCAGCATTTTTTTTAAATATAAGTTTAAGTCGATGGAATGAGAATGTGATAACTAGTCATAAAACTGGAAGAAAAAACAAGAGGTCCATGGGCCACAACGCTCAACTGAGTTACCTTGGCCCTACTTTTTTTCCAGGAGATTTTACCCTCTTGAATCCCATGAGAAATTTTAACCCCATACTATGTCTAACTAGCCCCATAGGGTATTCATTTTACCAAACTTGAATATATACATCTTGGGGATGTTTCAATATCTATATGACTAGCATGACCTTGCTGTTCTGAAAGAGAATATTTCTTTAAAAAGATTTTCAAGATTTTTCATCGAGATTCACATACATGTATTAATGAATATCAACAGCAAACTAACAACTCAACTTTATGACAAACGGGATGATCTCAGCTTTTCCATCGTTCACTTCCCATATTTACATGCATGTAGCAATATTCTATTACCATTAACATATCGTTATAGGTCAGAACAAACCCTTAATATAGCGCAGCAGAATTTACTATCAAATGGCAATTAAACAATTAATAAGATTTATTTACAATTAAATAATTGAAAGAAAATTGTAAGAATAGCAAAATGCTAACTTACGGTAGTTGAACAATAAATATCAAAATCCATGCCGAACTGAATATACACACAAAATCGGAAATTCCAATATCCTACTTTCCAGTATAATAAAATCCAAAATGCATAAACAAGTCTAACCAGAGCTTTTCTAATTAAAGTTTTTTATTTATTTATAATAGGGATCAATTTTCTTGTACAATCTTGAAAGACAATGATGCAACCATTACGTCATCTTTCTACGAGTACTTAAGAAAGTAAATATGCTCTAGAACAATGTAGGTCACAGGTGTCAATTGAGTGCACAACACCCCCCCCCTTTAAAAAATTTTGAATGACAATGAAAACTTAAATTCTTTAATACACATAGATTCCTAAACTACATAAAAACCCTTACAAACAAAGATACATTGCTGGATCCAGTAAGTGCTCTACCAAGCCCCTATCTTTGCTCCTCACGAAAATGTTAACAGCTGTGAAGGAGAAACTTCAAACTTACTGTGCGACTACATATGCCAGAAGTGGTGTTAATCAAATGTGGATTCTAAAAAAATTCTAAAGAACTTTTAGAAAACTTGAAATCGCAGAATTTTTCCCAAATCAATAACATTAAAACTATGACTTTTCAACACTATACACGACCATTCCTCATGATGAATTAAAGACTAGACTTTTTAACATCATAGACAGTTGCTTCTTCAACAAAAACGGAAATATTCATATCTAGTGATCAGTCATTCAAAAACTTACTTTGTTAGACACCACTCTGATTCCACGCACAAGTACTCTGAAGTTGAAATAAAAATATGCTAGAGTTTCTCATTGACAATATCTTCGTAGTCTTTGGTGATCAAGTTTTCCAACAGTCTGTTGGAATTCCCATGGGCACGAATTGTGCTCCTTTGCTAGCTGACCTGTTTTTATATTCATATGAAGCAGAATTTATTCAAAAGGACACCACAGAGTCGTCCACTTTTGCTTCATACTTAGATATTTTATTGAAAGTAGACATTAACGGCAAACTGACAACTCAACTGTATGTCAAACGGGATGATTTCAGCTTCTCCATCGTCAACTTCCCATATTTATGTAGCAATATTCCATTATCACCTGCATATGGTGTTTATATATCTCAACTGATTCGATATGCAAGAGCTTGTTCTGCGTATAGTCAGTTTTTAAATCGAGGTAAGCTACTGACAAACAAGTTGATGGTACAGGGATTTCAACAGTCTCGATTGAAGTCAGCATCTCGCAAATTCTATGGTCGTTATAACGATCTACTTCGTCAGTATAACCTCGCATTGGGTCAAATGCTGTCTGACGTGTTTCATACCGATTGTTAAGCCGTTCTTGGCACACTGATTTTGACTGCGGATAACTCCGTTTACCTGATCAGGATATAGGGCTCACGGCGGGTGTGACCGGTCAACAGGGGATGCTTACTCCTCCTAGGCACCTGATCCAACCTCTGCTGTGTCCATTGGTCCGTGTTTGCCCAACTATCTATTTTGTATTGCTTATAGGAGTTATGTGATTGATCACTGTTCGTTATCTTCACCTTACATACATATGTACAACAATCAACGCAACAACTGAACATTATCATGACACTCTTGTTAAGGTATTTGCCTTTGAAATGTTTGATATAAATATCATACTCTTGCAATAATAAACTCCATCCTGTGAGTCTTTGATTCTTGCTTGACATTTTATGAAAAAAAAAACCAGAATTGGATGTACACTAACATTCAAATAAACATCAAAGTGTTGCAAAGCTAACAACAAAGCAAGCCACTCTTTTTCAATGGTTGAATAATTCTGTTGACATTTTGTGAGATTTTTTGAAAAATAAGAAACAACTCTATCTACATTGTCACTATATTCTTAAAACAAAGCAGCACTGATTCCTACATCACTTGCATCTATAGTAAGCTTAAACTGCTTAGAAAAATCAGGAGCTGAAAAAACTGGAATAATCGTGAGAACAGATTTAATTTTACAAAAATGATTCGTCGCAGTCCTTTGTCCATACAAATTCGGTCCTCTTTTGTAATAAGTTGGTAAGTGGACCAACTTGTTGAAGAAAAAATTGGACATAATTTTCTTTAAAAGCCTGTCATGCCCCAAAATCTCATTAACTCTTTCTTGTTTGTAGGAATCGGGAACTTTGCAATAGCCTCCACTTTAGCCATAGTAGGTGTAGCATAACCCTGACCTACTTTATGACCTCGATACTCTACAGTAGCATGACAAAAGTCACTCTTTGTAAGGATGACTGTTAAATTTGCTTTTGCCATAATGTCGAAGAATGCACGCACGATTAGGATATTTTCCTCCCATGTGTCACAGTAGATGATAGCATCATCAATGTAGGCTTCACATCCTTGAAGGTCAAGTAGATGGGAATGAATCATCCTATGAAAGGTCACTGGAGCATTTTTCAAACCAAACGACATCACTTTGTATTGAAAGAAATATCTGCATTTGTGACTCCCGATGGCCTCCATCGGGAGTCACAAATGCAGATATTTCTTTGGCTCTTTCAGTCAATGGCACTTGCCAGTAACCCTTGAACAGGTCAAATGTACTGACAAATTTAGTATTTCCGATTTAGTCAATACAATCATCAATACTAGGAATCGCTCAAGAGTCTGTTTTCGTGACATAATTCCCTTTTCTAAAGTCAGTACATAATCGGTAGGTACTATCAAGTTTCGGTAATAGAATGCAAGTTGAAGTCGAGTCACTTTTAATTCATTCGATGTCATTGTCCAGCATGTACTGCACTTCTGTTCGTAAGTACTGCAATTTTACTTGATTTAAACGATAGGGATGCTGCTTGATGGGCAAAACGTCACCAACCATAACATCATGACAAGCAGCATTGGTCTTTTGTGGAACGTTCGAGAAAATTAGAGAATGATTAGCCATAAGACGTTGAACTTGTTGTTTTTGGTGAATATTCAAATGTCCAAGTTTGGTATCCAGATTGACAAGAATTTCGGAAGTTCTTTAAACGGATATTTTAGTTGAAATCTTTTTCACAAGTCTCAACAATAATTTCATTCTCAGAACAATTTTGTATTGTCTTAACATTGGCTAAAGTGGAAACTGATTTTAAAGAATTATGGTCACATCTATCAAAATACTTTTTCAACATGTTAATGGGGCAAACTCGTTTTTCTTTACGCCGGTCAGGTGTCTTAAGTACATAGTTCACATCACTAAGCTTGCTTTCAATTTCATAACGACCATGATACCTGTCCTGCTAAGGATGACCATGAACAAGCAAAAATACGAGAACCTTACCACCTGGTTTAAAAACTCTGTTCCTAGCATCTTTGTCATACCAAACATTCATTTTAGCTTGAGCACTCTTGGGGTTTTCTTGTGCCAAATTACAAGCATTATGAAGCATCTCTTTGAAATTTGATACATGGTCTAAGAGATTACGAAAACTAGTTTCAGTTAGCAATTTTTCTTCTAACTATTTCAAAGGACCTCTAATTGTATGTCCATAAACTAATTCAAAGGGACTGAATCATTGAGACCCCTGAACTGCTTCTCGTGCAGCAAATAAAACAAGGTGAACCCCTTCATCCCAGTCTTTATCATGCTAATAACGATATGTCTTCATCATAGTTATAAGGTTTTGATGGAAACGTTCAAGTGTCCCCTGATAAGCTGTGCTTGTGCTGGCTTACACCTGACTCATGTATGACCTGTTGAAGCAACCGTGACATAAAATTTGAACCTTGGTTTGATTGAATAGCCTTAGACACCCCTGCAAAACTGAAAAACTTGGTAAAGGTCTTGACTTTGGTCTTTGCCTTAATACCGTATATCAGGTTTTTTCCGCGAATCAGAGCCTAAAATAGTGTATTAAATTTACGTGAATCAAATTTTCACTATTTCAAAGTCATCGTGAAAATATAATTCAAGATTATTTAAACTTATGAAAGAAGCCAGCTTATGAAAGTATAACTCTTGATTTCTAATGCAAAAAATTCACACAGTGAAACGATTTACACGATTTCTGAGTTACTGATCACACAACGATTTTGTACTTTTCTTTACACTATAGTAAATAAGCGACTCACTGCTGTATGTGACCGTAATTAACCACTTAAGGCGTTACCCTACCTATTGTACTTGTATTAAACGACCACTTGTCTAACGCAACCAACGACCGTGATTTTTACAACATTTCCGTGTGATTTTACGAAATTTTACCTTTATTCAACGACTTTACATTTTTCGATTATAACGCGATTCCTACTTTCGATTTCAGTCGAGCATGACTATTCTGAGACTTATCGTGCCTAGCACTTTCGTTTTAAAACGCACGGGTAATAGTTCGGCTGTGATCTTGTTTAGTTGACACACTGACTCAATTATTGGTAGAGGTAGATCGGCCCGTATAACTTTATCATAAAAGTAAACTTTGTATAAAATTTACGCGGATTTATTTTCCACGATTCGGAAATCGTCGCGAACAAAGCGGAAATTGGATGCACGCGGAAAAAACCTGATATACGGTATTCCTAAAGGTATAGCTTCAGGGAATCGAGTTGACGAACACATGATAAAAAGCCAATACTGGTTCCCTGACACAGTTTTTGGCAAGAGTCCTACACAATCTATTAACACCCGACTGAATGGTTCTTCAAATGCTAGAATGGGTGGCAGAGGGGCAGATGGAATTTTCTGATTAGGTTCGCATACCAACTGACAAACGTGACAAGACTTGCAAAATTCAGAAAACTCCTTTCTTAACTTAGCGCAATAAAATGACTCAAAATACTGTTACAAGTCTTATTGGCTCCTAACTGACCTGCGACGGATGTGTTGTGACGGATGTGTCATGATGCCCCTATTATATTTCACTGGGACCACTATCTGGTGAACGACACGCCATACTTCATCTGGTGGTGCATTAGATGGTCGCCATTTTCAAATAAGGATCCCGTCGTTGGTATAGAAACACTCTCCAACTTTGGCAGCCTCATCTGGTGGAAGTGTCCTCTTGCTCAGTTCTTTATTTTGCTCAGACAGTAGTTGCTCTCTACTGAATGTGTCCTTGCCCTGGTCTAACTATATATTGGGACCATCATCGTCACTGGTTTTCAGTGGAGAATCACTGTTATTTCGGTGACTGTTTTCATTTAAACTGTCATCAGGGTCAAACAGGAAAGTGTCACTGAGGTCAGTTTCATTAGATGAATCAGCCGAGTTGAGGGGTTGAACATGATCAGCATCGGCTTCTTTTCTTCTGATCATGGATCGAGTAACAACACAGGCTGGATATAGGTCGTCGTCTTCATCGGACGCGACATTGGAAGTGATTTTCTCACAAACTATATGATCTGGTATGATTTTGTCACCAGCTAAATCGTTGCCTAGCAAGAAGGAAATGTCTTGAACAGGAAGAAGTAGGTCGAACACCTCTGATAACTGTTCCAGTAATTAAATCTGATTTCAGATAAATTCTTAGACGTCTAGCTCAACACCCTGTAATGAAACCGACCCACCCTTAGAAGCCTGCTCAGATAAAGGCAAAACATTCTCTAACAACAAAGCCTGTGCAGCACCAGTGTTCCTCAAAATCTGAACAGGTTTAACTTCACTAAGGCCATTGAGTAAAACGAATCCTGGAGACAAAACAGGCTTATAATCCTCCATAGAATTAACAGAATTTGACTTTGAACCCTGAACATCAGGAGTGTCAGAACAAAAAGAAACAAAGGCTTTCCTATCATTTCTAAATGCTGCACAAGCATGTCACTGTGGTTTTTCAAGGTCATTTTTTCTCTTAATCTTAAAGAATCCACTTGTCAGATGCCCCTTTTTCTTACAATAAGTACAAGAAGAAAGCGATCCTAAACTAGAGGAACCTTCAGAATGCCCTGACATGGGACTGGACGTAGAACCCCCTGTGAGATGGTGACTGGGAACTAGATTGAAACTCTGAAGCACTCTTTGTCTGAGTCTACACTCTTTCATGAACTACTCGCTTGATATTTTCCTACATCGGCCGCTTTGCCAATCAAAACGCTTTGTAACGAAGTTTTTGGCTACTGCGCTCATTCCCACCTCCAGGATACATTGTATGTTGAAATCGACGGACACCAATTTTACCACGAAACGAACGAGAAACAACTACTACACAATTTGAAAAAAAATATTGGTCCTTCAATTCTTACAGTAATTGCCGGTCAGCGCCGTGATCTCCATCATCATCATCATCATAACCATCATCATCATCATCATTCTGTCTGCGTAGGCGAAAATGCATGCATATATATTGTTCGTTGAACTTGAAACTTTGGGAATCCTGGAAATATATCTAAGGGCTTAGTTTACTTGTTTTACAGATAGTACTTTGGTGGCATGCGATGTAAAACGATTCTCATTGTCCTCGATCTGTTTACCTTGATTGATTTCGGACGGGTTTTGTCGCTGTGGTCTTCAAGAATGTCGCATGCTTTCGGTCTAGCAATTTTTTTTCATGGTACACTGATCCATTATTGCTGAAGACCAGCATGTCACCTTTGATCGTTGTAGGGACATTCTTTCTCTTTGTAGCTGTTCTTGAGATCATAGAGTCGCTTCCTTTTTTCTCTTATCTCTTCGGGATATTGGTTGGAAATCCTAATGGGAACACCTTGACTTTGGTTTAGAATTTTTTTTTTTCATAATCTTTTTGGTAAATGTCTGGAAACTGCACAAATACAGGTCTAGGAAATCTTTCTTTTCGCTTTCGGGTCACCTTGTTAGTAAACTTTAACGATTCCGACTTCGCTGATTTCCTCGTCGGACATTTCCAAGTGTTTTCTTTTTAAATTCCGATATGAGTTCGGGAAGAATTTCACATTCTCTCTCATCTAACATGATTTAAACAATTTCAATATCCACTCATTAAAGCTGACATGAATTAATAAATATAGTATAATTCTATATGTCCGCCATATTTCTCTGCTAATCCGCCATATTAGTTGGAATTTCTATTGTTATACGTATCGGGGTTCGCATGGTATATAAGGGGACGAGCTATTCTACGCTTCACTTCACATCAGTGTCTTCGATTTACCTGTGCGGGTAGCTTCGACAGGTAACACGTACATCTCCGATACTAATTTATAGGACATCAAGAAGAAATGAAATCACGTTTTGGAACACCACGCAGTGCTCAAAATTATAATAAACATATCGTACAGTAGTAAATCATTCTAAATATATATATTTGGATAAATATATATAGAATGCCTTTTCTTTACGTGAACGTGCGTACATTTGCAGTAAATATGTCAAAACTATACAAAAATGCGGAGAAATATTTCATCTTTTATCTATTGATAAAATGGAATAAGTAAAGAGTATACAATCTATACCATTCACAATTATTTCAAGTAAAAGGCAAAGACATAAATACTACTGTACTTATAAAAATGGCATGTATGCTCGCCATGAAAACGCATTGAATGCGGACGACTATTTACCTGGGCCTACTCGTAATATCTGTAAAGGACCGCAGATGTACGTGTACACTTGTCGAAAATACTCTCAGTAGTAGTAAAACTCCCTTTATTTGCATAATCCATGAAACAAAACGATAAACTACATTTGCATTCCAACAGTAAACAACATTGTCCATTGTACAGACTGCGACACACTTAGCCCGTGCCGATCAGCTATCTTCAATCAGGGGAAGTATCAGAGTATACTGGTCAGAGTGTTGCAGATTTATAAATCAGGAAATCATTTAGGTACATGAATTTGCATATACAACACTGTACCAGTGTATGGGATGAGAGAGAGAGAGAGAGAGAGAGAGAGAGAGAGAGAGAGAGAGAGAGAGAGAACAATGAGAGAGATAACGACGAGAGAGAGAGAGATAGAACCGATGATCTTGTAATAATCGTGCTCTTATTAAGACAAATGATATCGTTAATTCAATAATAAGAGAACAGTACTAGTAACTCAATATTGCTCTCATTAATTGATAATACAGATTTATTTGATTCATTTAAAGCACGCATTAATTAAAAATTAAACATATTTTTAAATAATATTATTTTCAATTACTTCATTTTATGCTAATTTGGCGCTCAATAGATCTTATATATCTATGCCATTTTGCGTTATTACATTCTGCGTCTAACTCGACGCAAATTGTACTAATGCAAAATGTAATAATCGAGTTTATCATATTATGTGTCGTTATCAAACATCAAGGGGAGAGGACAAGAGTGTCTGTCACCCACCTTAATAACAATATCCATTTTTTGTTAGTTTGTAATGCATATAAAAGATACATTGAGTGACAACCCCTCCCCCACTTACCCCAGCTTGAAAGTTCTGATATAATAGTAGAAGACACACACCACCACCAATTAAGAAAATGAAGATTTGAGGCACCCATAGTAGAGGACTCTAACCACCCCATCCGACCCCCAACGATTGAAGAAAATGAAGTGTAGGGGGAAATTATTGAGGTAGTCAAAGTAAAAGACTCTTTAACCCTTCACCCCACATTAGGACTTTGAACATCGGACAAAACATCTTGGTTTGTTTGGGTGTTTTGGTTTATTTTATTGCTGTTTTCGTTCATCTTTTTTAATTATTATTTTGAATGGCAAGAGATTTTGAAGAATCCAATTTTCCATTTTTTCCCCTGTTGTACCCCCCCCCCCCATGAAAAATGACGATACATGTCTGGTTATTACATGTACATTTTGTGTTGCAACACATGCATGTATACTAATTGTATGGTGCATGTAGAATTGCACCCTTTACCAAGTTTTCCTTCATTTACACAGTGTAAGGAATGGTAAACCAAAATCACAAAACAAAATGCATAAAGACCAAGATATTTTCAAGCGTAGGAACTTCATTCATGAATGCATAAATACATGTACATGTATTCAGAAAAATCGCATGCATGCATTGAAGGACTATAGCATTTGTGTGTTTTAACGTTTCTGTAACATGCCATAATGATTACTTTGAGGCTTGAGTGTAATTTATTCATAAATATTTTCATTTCGTAGATCTGGCGCAATGGCCATACCGCTGTACGTAGAAATTTCAAATTCAAATGTATTCGATAAGATGTTAGTATGCATAAATCAGTAAAATTCGTGTTGAGCTTTTATTTGATATGATACAATGTCAATATACTGTAATGCATTAGTAGGATATGCAGAAGGCAAGAGTATAAACATTTTCTTTTTTCATTATCAGTATCAATATCTATATGATCACGAAAAAACATTATATAATTTATATCCGGATTCATTTATACCAATTTAGATATCAATAAAAACAAAGCTGCATAGTTTGGGAGAGGGGTTTCTAATGAGTCTGATGAAATTAAAAGAAGGAACCCAACATTAGCATTCAAACTAGATATACTTCAACATGAATTCATTTCTGCTCTGACTGAAAGCATGATTCTAAATTCGGGAACGAATCTTGCATACAAAATAATTAATAGGGGAACACATAAATTCAAGCTCCTTTGGAATTTAATGAAATGTAGATATGCACCTTTCTTTCAACACGAATTGATATGTTGTTTCAGGCACGAAAACAGGGGGTTGGGGTGGGCAGGAAGGCTGGTCTGCTTTCCCCACTTTTTTTTGACAATTTACTTTTTTCCCGTTATTCTAACATACAAAGTCAGTATTTTTTACATGCACAGTTCAAACTAATATTTTTTTTTTTTTAAATTTGTAATGAATTCAATTATAAGCATCAACTCCTGTAAGTTTCCAATATATTGTCAATCACAAATTTTTAAATAGCTGGAATTTTTTAATGCTTGAAAGCTTACATTTACATAAGTGATCAATTTTCTTTCCTTCTGTGAAATGATATATTATAAATCGAAGTAGGACGGTCGCTCTCTCTCTCTCTCTCTCTCTCAATGAATATGGACATACAGAGACCGTAAATAATTATGTGGTTCCAAAAGAGACAACAAAACTATATTTTCGTTTATAAATTTCCTTTCATATGTGTCTTTGTGTAATGAACTGTTTATTATGGATTGCAAATGTAATACACGCATTTGCACACAGATGTATATTTTCGATCATTATTCCCTTATTTGTATATCCAAGTTTGTATATGATCATCGAGAAATTTTGAATTGTGCACGCAATAAATCCAACCAGATATTAGATTCCCCATTTCTATAAACTGCAAAACCTCGACCAGACAAGCATTCAATACAGGAAAAATTTTCGACTCTGACATCTCCCCTGATTGAAGACACACTGTTTGGCACGAGTGAAGTGTGTCGCAGTCTGATAATGGAATGAGAACGTGTTGTAAAGTTCTAACGAGATACAAATGGAGTTTATCATTTTGTTTCGTGGATTTATCAGAATAAAGAAAATCTAATATTTTCGGTAAGTGCACATCTCCGATACCTGTTGAATAGACGCCCGTATTTGATACTTTTTATAGCGATTATACCTTGTGCATTGCATATTATGCATATGGCATGCACCTTTATTTTGCAAGAATTGATATAAATAATATATTTTATACTCTTTGCCTATTCCATTCTATCAGTATGTAATTGGCAAATGATTTATCCGCATTTATTTTATTAGAAAATGCAAATACTTGCATGCACTTACAAGTATGCAAGAAAAGCTTCTTTTTTTTTTGCATTTTTGTCTAACTTATCTAAACTTCCAGAATGTTGCATTAGTATACAATCAATATTTTGTAATTTTGAGCAAAGCATAATGTTTTAAAATGTTATTTTATTTGTTTCTCATTCCCTATATATTACTATCGGAGATGTGCACTGGTCGAGTCCACCTAGAAAAATCACCCAGGTGTGACATTCACATTTGGGGTATATACGGGTAGAGTAAATTAGGCTACCTGAAAGAAATATGGCGGATAAGATGAGAAAGGTGTACGTATTTATTAATTCATGTCAGCTTTAAGGAAGCTTTTGCACAAGTTTTGTTTTTTCTCGTCTAGTGGATCTTGAGAAGGATTTTTCAAAAAGATGCCCCCATATTTTAATCCTTAATTATCTCCCTTTTGAAAAGGGTGAAATCCTTCATTTGAACAACTTTGAATCCCCTTCACCCAATTGCAATTTGCACCAGCAACTGCCTTAGTGTTGATGACAGGGAAACCATTTCGACATATGTCGTTGGGCTCCTCATCTCCAGACATTCCCCAACAGCCATCCATTGACCTTAGCCAGTATTTCTTGGAGGCAGAATTTGACAAAATGAAAGAATCATGTGTTGATTCTGGCTACCCCACCACAATGTTGGTGAACCTGTTGAAAAAATACAAAGTGGAAGATATTTTCTGAACAATGTTTCAATACAATAATTTACACCATTATTTGCAATGCATTCACCTAAGATCTGCATCAGCAACTGCCTTAGTGTTGATGACAGGGAAATATATGTTGTTGTTCTCCTCATCTCCAGACATTCCCTGTATTTGAATAAAGGTCCCATCAATGGAGCCAACTACATTGGGGAAGTGACGTATCTTGCAGAAGGCATTGTTATCTTTAAGGTGGCTTCCATCTGATATCGAAAATTTTATGTTGTGTTACAAGTCTTGATATGTAAGTACAACGCAATTCAATTCAGTCAATTCATTCTTACAAACTTTGCATATATAAAGATTAGAAAAACATTTTAACATATGTATAAATAAATGCTGCATGTGCGGAGTTTCACACATTTCATCAACCAGGAGAATTGACTCTCTTAGAAATGTAATAGGAGTAATTCACTCTTGTAAATGTATGCCAACATCATAAATCACTGTATCCAAGTTACTAATAGAAACATTCCCTAAATGAGTATTCTCCTTTCCTATCTAAAGGTATAAAGGACGAGAGTTTAGAACAATAAGCAGCTCTCTGATTTTCTTTCGGAATAGAGGTCACGGTCACAGTGTTGAAAACCATGCTTTTTAAAGATGTCTGAAGTATATTAGGAAGAACGCTTGATGAAACGAATTGCTTTCATAGATGATATGCTTCATCAGCCATAGTGCAATCTTATGATAAAACACCCAAAGTATTTTGACATCTGTAAGTTTAATATTTTATAACTTGTGTTATTTTCTGTTCGTCTCGTCTATCTGGTATAATCTTTGGCGTCCGCCAAAACACCGAAGTTTACAACGAAGTTTACAATCATATGTCGTGAATGAGAAGGTTATCCGGAGATGCAATGTTCAGCAGCCTTTTAAAAAAAAAACTTTAAGGTCGGTGGAATGAGAATGTGATCACTAGTCATAAAACTGGAAAGAAAAAAGAAAAACAAGAGGTCCATGGGCCACAACATTTTTTTTTTTAAATGATGCCACCATATTTTGATTATTTCTTAATTATACATCCCTTTTGAAAAAGGTGAGATTCTTCATGTGAATAACTTTGAATACAATCATACAGCAGTGCAGACTGAGTGTAGCATCCGGTCTGCAGATGGCAATGGTACACCATGAAAATCAGCCACTTTGACAGATACTTCCCCTTTGCTAAGAAACGTAATACCTTCAATATACAAGAAAGAAGTGAGAAAATGATGAAATGCACATCTTAAATTGTGAATTTGCAAGATTTTAATAAAATTCAATAAGAATTATATATGTATGGTTATTGAAATTAATATTGTTTTACTTTTATCGTTTGAAGCAAAACTCATTTCTAAACCGAATTAATAAAAATCACTTTGAAGAGTAATTATCTTAAAATTAACATCTTAAATTAAATAAGATTCTATACATCGAACATAGAGACAAGTAATTTTTTTCTATATCAATCATACAAAATATTTGATTGCAATTTTATTTCTCTGACAGAACCATTCAAATAAAGTAATTACTATGACTATTAATTTAAAAATTTGATTTTTTTAAAAACTGTATCACAGCAATTTTTCGATTCAAAGATATTCATTTCATACTACAAATTGAAAGTAAAAGAAAGGATTACAGCATAATATATATTTCTATTGTTAGATTTAATAGATTATGTAAAATTAGATTAACATTCACCTGAGACTGCTGTGCCATTATGATTTACTTAGCTATATCACTTTAAGTGGATCTTACCTCTGATTCATAAATAACAAATCTAGAAGTATACAGACGTATTCCAATATTAAGGAAGACTCTATAGGAGGTTAGTAACAAAAGCGGGTGAACTTAATTAACTAAGACAAAAGCAACTGCCATATTTAATTTCTATCTTACGATTAAATCTACGACATTTTTTATTCCCCCGAGATCGAAGATCGGGGGGGGGGGGGGGGGGGGGGGGGGGGGGGAGGCATATTGGTTTTTGTCCTGTCTGTCATTCACTCTGTCTTAAATTTTAACCTTGCTAATAACTTTTACACAGTGAGTGGTAGAGCTTTGATATTTCACATAAGTATTTCTTGTAACAAGATCTTTCCGTGGGTACTAAAACTTTTGACCTTGGCATTTGACCTACTTTTAAAAAAAATTGACATTGGTCATAGCTTATAAAAGGTAAATATTACAGCTTTCATATTGCACATCAGCATTTCTTGTGACAAGATCTTTCTACTGGTACCAAGATATTTGTCCTTGTGACCTTGGCCATCTTTAGAATTGGCTATTATCAGGGGCATTTATGTTTCACAAACACATTTTGTTACACTTGCGATCATTTATTACACTTTAGAGAACCTCTAAGCTCTCGTAGAGTTACGACAAATTTTACCCTTAAGAATCTCGTAAGATTTTTTTCTGCTTCTTCATGCTGCACAATCTCACCGCAGCTCCGTTTTTGCTGAGTAAGGATCAATTGAATTAACACTAGCGTACTGATGAAAATGTCATTTATTGAAAAATGATGAAAAATATATAAACCATAATATGGATCAGACTAACAGCTAATCACACAATGCATATGCTGAACCCCTAAAATTACAGATGTACAATATATATGCACAAAAATACAAACTACATAAAGCATACAGCAAAAAGATGGCACACCAAAAAAGACAAATAAATAAACATGCCAAAAATAATTTACACATGTAAGTAAGGTAGGAAAGCTGGGGTGGTGGTGGGTGTTACACTTACCGGAAGTTTAAACAACAACTTCCGGTTTTTAAAGAAAAACTTCGAAAAATTCTTCTTTCTTTGCTATCATATCTCTCGTTTATAAATCAAGTGTTTGATATGATTTTCACATATATATTGACATTATCCATCTTCAGAGTATAGTGAATTATTTTTTTTTTTTAAATTCACTCCCGTACGGTAAAAATCTATGATTTCTGGGGTTTTTTCTCCAGGCGTTTTCTCATAAATAATTAAAGATTGAGTCTTGGAACTTTCAGGAATGTTATATGGTGACTTGTAGATGTGACATATGTGTTTCAATTTTGTTGCCGTGACTTCCGTCATCCACCGGAAGTACCTTAAAAATATGTAATTTTGCATTTTTCAAAAATTCTAATGCTCATAACATTATTTAATATAGAGTAATAAGCCATTCCATTTCCACCGGAAGTTGGTTTTTCGAAACCGAAAGTTGTCCGAAAACTCAGTATTTTTTCATGGAAATTTTAGTCTGGGTTCCTAAGCGGTCAATGTGGAATTTTTAGTCGTTTTTTTGGACTCCCGACATACTGAAAAGTGAATAAAACAAAACCAAAATTGTTTATAATTGATATATACGTGTTTATTTCTTTCATGTATAGTCATTCTTCACTAATTGAATTCTCCCAGTCAAGATCCTATCTCGTCAGGAATTGGATGGAAGACCAATTCGTTGCTCGTAACGAGATCAATTCTAGTTCTTATTATGTCTCCGAACACAAAGTGTCGGAGACATATTGTTTTTGCTCCGTTTCTTATTATGTCTCCGAACACAAAGTGTCGGAGACATATTGTTTTTGCTCCGTTTCTTATTATTCTTATTTTCTTCTTCTTCTTCTTCTTTTTATTCCTCTTCTTTCCAGAGAAATTTGTCCGCTCGATGTTATGAAAGTCTTTCGACAGATCCACTTCAAACTTTGTGAGGTGATAGGGGGTCATGAGGAGGGGTGCAATCAACTTTCGAAATTTTCAAAATGGCCGCCGTTTCAAGATGGCGGCCAAAAACGTCAAGAAATCAATGTTGTCGGATTTCAACCAAATTTTATTTCTAGGGTTATTTGGTGACCCTGAGTTCATTCCCACCATGAAAAAAAAAAAATTTGAGCCGCCATTTTCAAAATGGCCGACACATACCGAAATATTTCAAAGTGTTAAAATCTCTGCAACATTTCGGTTCTGGGGTAATTGGAGGGTCCACAGTTCATTTCTAGCATCAGTATTTCCTTCCAATCAGTTTTCAAATGTTTCAAAATGGCCGCCATTTTCTTCAAAAAACAAGTCCGTCGGATTTCAACGAAATTTAGTTTCTAGGGTTTTTGGAGGATCCTGAGTGCATATCTGGCATCAAAAAGGATTTCTGACATGGGGAGGTGTTCGGAGACATTTTTGTTGGCATCCCAACAGAGTTATAGCTCGTTATTATTTTCTTCTTCTTATTCTTATTCTTCCTCTTCTTTAGTGAGAAATTTGTCCGACCGATTTTGTGAAATTGCTTCGGCAGATCCAATTCAAACT
This sequence comes from Ostrea edulis, assembly GCF_947568905.1. Taxonomy (NCBI): domain Eukaryota; kingdom Metazoa; phylum Mollusca; class Bivalvia; order Ostreida; family Ostreidae; genus Ostrea; species Ostrea edulis. The sequence continues at coordinate 51,264,369 of NC_079165.1, read as the reverse complement.
TTGTGAGCTGATAGGGGGTCACTAGGAGGGGTGCATTCAACTTTTCAAAATGGCCGTCGTTTCAAGATGGCGGCCAAAAAACTTCATAAACTCAAGGTTGTCGGATTTCAACCAAATTCTATTTCAAAGGGTAATTTAGTGACCCCGAGTCCATTTCCACCATCAAATAAAATTTTTGAGCCGCCATTTTCAAAATGGCCGCCATATACTGAAATATTTGAAAGTGTTAAAATCTCTACAACATTTGGGTTCTGGGGTAAATTGAGGGTCCACAATTCATTATAGCTTCAGTATTTCCTTCCAATCTATTTTTAATGTTTCAAAATGGCCGCCATTGAAGAAAATGGCGGCCAACAATCAAGTCCGCCGGATTTCAACCAAATTTAGTTCCTAGGGTTTCTTGAGGATGCTGAGTGCATATCTGGCATCAAAAACCACTTCTAACATGGGGAGGTGTTCGGAGACATTTGTGTTGGCATCCCAACACAGTTATTGCTCGTTATTATTCCTCTTCTTTCCTGAGAAATTTGTCCGCTCGATTGTATGAAAGTGGTTCGACAGATCCACTTCAAACTTTGTGAACTGATAGGGGGTCATGAGGAGGGGTGCAATCAACTTTCGAAATTTTCAAAATGGCCACCGTTTCAAAATAGGGGCCAAAAACGTCAAAAAGTGAAGGTTGTCGGATTTCAACCAAATTCTATTTCTAGGGTAATTTAGTGACCCCGAGTCCATTTCCACCATCAAAACTTTTTTTTGAGCCGCCATTTTCAAAATGGCCGTCATATACCGAAATATTTGAAAATGTTAAAATCTCTACAACATTTGGGTTCTGGGGTCAATTGAGCGTCCACTGTTCATTTTTACCATCAGTATTTCCTTCCAATCAATTTTCAAATGTTTCATAATTGCCGCCATTGAAGAAAATCGCGGTCAAAAATCAAGTCCGTCGGATTTCAACCTAATTTACTCTCTAGGTTTAATGGAGGATTCTGAGTCCATTTCTGGCATCAAAAAGCATTTCTGACATGGGGAGGTGTTCAGAGACATTTGTGTTGGCATCCCAACACAGTTATAGCTCGTTATTATTATTTTCTTCTTCTTATTTTTCCCCTTCTCTAGTGAGAAATTTCTCCGCTCGATTATATGAACACACTTCGACTGATCCACTTTAAACTTTCTGAGCTGATAGGGGGTCACTAAGAGGGTTGCAATCAACTTTTCAAATTTTCAAAATGGCCGCCGTTTCCAGATGGCGGCCAAAAAACGTCAAAAACTCAAGGTTGTTGGATTTCAACCAAATTCTATTTGTAAGGTAATTTAGTGACCCCAAGTCCATTTCCACCATGAAATTTTTTTTTGAGCCGCCATTTTCAAAATGGCCGCCATATACCGAAATATTTGAAAGTGTTTAAATCTCTACAACATTTGGGTTCTGGGGTAAATGGAGGATCCACAGTTCATTTCTAGCATCAGTATTCCCTTGCAATCTATTTTCAAATGTCTCAAAATGGCCGCCATTGAAGAAAATTGCGGCCAAAAAACAAGTCGGTTGGATTTCAACCAAATTTAGTTTCTAGGGTTTTTAAAGGATCCGGAGTGCATATCTGGCATCAAAAAGTATTTCTGACATGGGGAGGTGTTCGGAGACATTTGTGTTGGCATCCCAACACAGTTATAGCTCGTTCTTATTATTATTTTCTTCTTATTTTTCCTCTTCTTTAGTGAGAAATTTGTCCGCTCGATTTTATGAAAGTGCTTCGACAGATTCACTTCAAACTTTGTGAGCTGATAGGGGGTCATGGGGAGGAGTGCAATCAACTGTTTAAATTTTAAAAATGGCCGCCGTTTCAAGATGGCGTCCAAAAATGTCAAAAAATCAAGGTTGTCGGATTTCAACCAAATTCTATTTCTAAGGTAATTTGATTACCTTGAGTCCATTTCCACCATCAAACTTTTTTTTTTCTGAGCCGCTATTTTCAAAATGGCCGCCATATACCGAAATATTTTAAAGTGTTAAAATCTCTACAACATTTGTGTTCTGGGGTCAATTGAGGGTCCACAATTCATTTCTAGCAACAGTATTTCCTTCCAATCAATTTTCAAATGTTTCAAAATAGCCGCCATTGAGGAAAATGGCGGCCAAAAATCAAGTCCATCGGATTTGAACCAAATTTATTTTCTATGGTTTTTTGAGGATCCTGAGTGCATATCTGGCATCCAAAACCATTTCTGACATGGGGAGGTGTTCGGAGACATCTGTGTTGGCATCCGAACACAGTTATAGCTCGTTATTTTTTATTATTATTATTTTTTTCTTATTTTTCCTCTTCTTTAGTGAGAAATTTGTCCGCGCGATTATATGAACGTGCTTCGACTGATCCACTTCAAACTTTGTGAGCTGATAGTGGGTCACTAGGAGGGGTATAATCAACTTTTCAAAATGGCCGCCGTTTCAAGATGGCGGCCAAAAATGTCAAAAAATCAAGGTTGTTTGATTTCAACCAAATTCTATTTCTAGGGTAATTTAGTGACCCCGAGTACATTTCCACCATCAAATTTTTTTTTGAGCCGCCATTTTCAAAATGGCCGCCATATACTGAAATCTTTGAAAGTGTTAAAATCTCTACATTATTTTGGTTCTGGGGTAAGTGAAGGATCCAGAATTCATTTCTAGCATCAGTATTTCCTTCCAATTTATTTTGAGATTTTTCAAAATGGCCGCCATTGAAGAAAATGGCGGCCAAAAAATCAAGTCCGTCGGATTTCAACCAAATTTAGTTTCTAGGGTTTTTTGAGAATCCTCATCTGGCATCAAAAACCATTTCTGACATGGGGAGGTGTTCGGAGACATTTGTGTTGGCATCCCAACACAGTTATAGCTGGTTATTATTATTTTCTTCTTATTCTTATTATTCCTCTTCTTTAGTGAGAAATTTGTACGCGCGATTTTGTGAAAGTGCTTCGACAGATCTACTTCAAACTTTGTGAGCTGATAGGGGGTCACTAGGAGGGGTGCATTCAACTTTTTAAATTTTCAAAGTGGCCGCCGTTTCAAAATGGCGGCCAAAAAACGTTAAAAACTAAAGGTTGTCGGATTTCAACCAAATTCTATTTCCCGAGTCATTTAGTGACCCCAAATCCATTTCCACCATCAAATATTTTTTTTGAGCCGCTATTTTCAAAATGGCCGCCATATACCGAAATATTTGAAAGTGTTAAAATCTCTAGAACATTTGGGTTCTGGGGTAAATAGAGGGTCCACAATTCATTTCTAGCATCAGTATTTCCTTCCAATCAATTTTCAAATGTTTCAAAATGGCCGCCATTGAAGAAAATGGCGGTCAAAAATCAAATCCCACGCATTTCAACCAAATTCAGTTCCTAGGGTTTTTTGAGCATCCTGAATGCATTTCTGGTATCAAAAACCATTTCTGACATGGGGAGGTGTTCGGAGACATTTGTGTTGGCATCCAAACAAAGTTATAGCTCGTTATTCTTCTTATTATTTTTTTCTTATTTTTCCTCTTCTTTAGTGAGAAATTTGTCCGCTCGATTATATGAAAGTGCTTCAACAGATCCCCTTCAAACTTTGGAAGCTGATAGCGGGTCATGGGGAGGGATGCAAATCAACTTTTCAAATTTTCAAAATGGTCGCTGTTTCAAAATGGTGGCCAAAAAACGTCAAAAAATCAAGGTTGTCGGATTTCAACCAAATTCTATTTCTAGGGTAATTTGATTACCCCGAGTCCATTTCCACCATCAAATTTTTTTTCTGAGCCGCCATTTTAAAAATGGCCGCCATATACCGAAATATTTTAAAGTGTTAAAATCTCTACAGAGTTTGGGTTCTGGGGTCAATTGAGGGTCCACAATTCATTTCTAGCATCAGTATTTCCTTCCAATCAATTTTCAAATGTTTCAAAATGGCCGCCATTGAAGAAAATGGCAGCCAAAAATCAAGTCCATCGGATTTCAACCAAATTTAGTCTCTAGGGTTTTTTGAGGATCCTGAGTGCATATCTGGCATCCAAAACCATTTCTGACATGGGGAGGTGTTCGGAGACATCTGTGTTGGCATCCCAACACAGTTATAGCTCGTTATTCTTATTATTATTTTCTTCTTATTATTCCTCTTCTTTAGTGAGAAATTTGTCCGCCGTTTCAAAATGGCGGTCAAAAAAGTCAAAAATTTAAGGTTGTCGGATTTCAACCAAATTCTATTTCTTGGGTATCTTGGTGACTCCGAGTTCATTTCCACCATCAAATTTTTTTTTTTGAGCCCCAACACAGTTATAGCTGGTTATTATTATTAAGGTCTTCCGTTCCAGACGGAAGACCTTATAGTGATTCTACTGTTTATTAAGGTCTTCCGTTCCATACCGAAGACCTTATAGTGATTCTACTGTTTATTAAGGTCTTCCCTTCTTCACGGAAGACCTTATAGTGATTCTACTGTTTCTTATTATTAAGGTCTTCCGTTACCAACGTAAGACCTTCTAGTGATTCTACTGTTTATTATTATTATGTCTCCGAACACAAAGTGTCGGAGACATATTGTTTTTCCTCCGTTTCTTCTTCTTATTATTATTTCCTTCTTCTTATTCTTATTATTCCTCTTCTTTAGTGAGAAATTTGTCCGACCGATTTTGTGAAAGTGCTTCGACAGATCCAATTCAAACTTTGTGAGCTGATAGAGGGTCACTAGGAAGGGTCCATTCAATTTTTCAAAATGGCCGCCGATTCAAGATGGCGGCCAACAACCGTCAAAAAGTCAAAGTTCTCGGATTTCAACCAAATTCTATTTCTAGGGTAATTTAGTGACCCCAAGTTTATTTCCACTATCAAATTTTTTTTTTGAGCCGCCATTTTCAAAATGGCCGCCACATACCAAAATATTTGAAAGTGTTGAAATCTCTACAACATTTGGGTTCTGGGGTCAATTGAGGGTCCACAATTCATTTCTAGCATCAGTATTTCCTTCCAATCTATTTTCGAATGTTTCAAAATGGCCGCCAATGAAGAATATGGCGGCCAAAAATCAACTCCGTCGGATTTCAACCAAATTTAGTTTCTAGGGTTTATTGAGGATCCTGAGCGCATATTTGGCATCAGAAACCATTTCTGACATGGGGAGGTGTTCGGAGACATTTGTGTTGGCATCCCAACACAGTTATAGCCCGTTATTATTTTTTTTTTCCCTTTCGTCTCCGAGAGCGTTGGATGGATTTTCCTGAAACTTTCACAGGTTATAGAGAACGATGGTACCTGAAGGCTTTTTTTCATTTTTTCAAAATTCACTTCCGTTCGTGAGATACGTCCGATTTTCCGGTTTTTGAAAGAAACTTTGTCCGGGGGTAAACTTGAAAACCACTGAAGATAATCGAATGAAACTTTCAGGGATGATAGATCTATTTCTCTATGGTGCATGCACCTAATATTTTTTGTCGCCGTCTCTTCCGGTCGTCACCGGAAGTGATTAAATGAATCATCAATTTCAAACTTTTTTCTTTCAAATTAAAACCTATATCGGTTTACCAGGTCTCGGTCATGAAACTAGTTAATGAGTTGAGTTTTATATATATTATAGTTACTATAAATGTCTAGAGTAACGTCAAATATTTTTGTAAAATTCACTTCCGGTCGGCAAATACTGCTTATTAGCTGTTTTCATTGTCCAGCGTTTTTCTCAGAAACGGTAAAAGATAGTCATCAAATTTTCAGAGTTAATATATCTCACTTTGTAGACGTGCAGTAGGGGGTTAAGAATGTCGGCCGTCACTTCCGGTCGTCACTGGATGTGATTAAATGAATCATAGATTTCAAAAAAAAATTCTTTCAAATTAAAACCTATATCGGTTTACTAGGTCTTGTTCTAATTCTCAAAAAATGTTGACCCCATAAATCTCGGTCATAAAACAAGTTAATGATTTGAATTTTACATATGTTATAGACACTATAAATGTCTAGAGTATATTTAAATATTTTTGTAAAATTCACTTCCGGTCGTGAAATATGGGGTGGACATATTCAAACCTTGTTTTTTCAGTTTCTCAATAATGAATATAGATAGACGCTTGAACCTTGTAGAGTTGATCAACTAACATAAGTCCATTGTACACATACATTCAATTTCTTTGTCCGTCACTTCCGGTCTATACCGGAAGTATTTGAAAAAATGTCGATTTTCCGATTTCTTCGAGTGATTTCTCAGAGATGGCTGGATAGATTTTCTTGAAATTTTCAGGAATAATGTCTTATGAAATGACCTTGCTATAATTATTTTTTATAAAATTCACTTCCGGTCGGAAAATATGGCCGATTTTCTGTTTCTCAAAAGGAATTTTGTCCAGCATTTTTCTTGGAAAAGGTAAAATATAGGTTCATAAAATATTCAGGGATGATCAATCTCCGTTTGTAAGCGTGGAGTAGGGGGTTGAACATGTCGACCGTCACTTCCTGTCGCCAACGGAAGTGATGGAAAGAATCGCAAATTTCAAACTTTTTCCTTTAAATTGAAACCTATACTAGTTTATTAACTCTCTTTCAAAGTGTGAAAAGAATATTGACTCTGTCGGTAGTCAAAACGACTACTTCCGGTTTCTTGATAAAATATCTTTTTACTCTTTGTCTCTTTGTCCCCATAAATCTCGCTTATGTTTGAAGTCTTTCATATGATTTTCACATGTCTTAATAAAAGTATCAACTTCTAAAGTTTTGACAATTTTGTTTTTCAAAATTGACTTCCGGTCGGTAGTAACCTACTACTTTTTCTTTCTTTAGTCTACTTCTTTTTGTTGAGAACTCTTTCAGATAGAGACGTGAAATTTTCAGGGAATATAGACAGTAAAGAGTCGCTGTCATTTATAGGAAAATACATCTGAATAGTAATTCCGGTCGTCACCGGAAGTTACAAGAAAGGAGTAAAAAATTCGACAATACATTTCTCATTCATTGTTAAGGCACATTTTCTGATACATTTAAATGGTTTTCGTAGGAATAGAAAGCTCTTTACCGGAAGTGGTATAACGGAAGACCGACTCATTACTAGTAATGAGTGTCTAGTTATTATTATTATTATTTTTTTTGAGCAAATTTTGTGCAGGAGTTTTCTCGAAAACTATACAGTGGTTTTCAGTGAAACTTTCAGGAAAAATGGATTTTATTATGAACTTTGTTTATCACAAAAAAAATTCGGAAAATTCTCTTTCAGTTCCAAGTTATGGACACTTTCCTGATTTTCAAATGGTACTTTGTCCGAGAGTGATCTCAGGAACGGCTGAAGATATGAACTGGAGACTTATTAGAGATGATAGAACATGACTTATAGATTTGCAGAATGACTATTTCGTACGTCGTCATCACTTCCGGTCGCTACCGGAAGCGAAATTAAAAAATTGATTTTTTCAACTTTTTTGTTTTTTAATGTTGTTCTTTGATAAAGGTAAGATAAATAGAGACTCTTTATAGAATGCTGAATATGATATTTGTTTTGAAATTGATCAAACCAAACTCTAGATATTTGTAATTTTCATTTTCAAGCGAGGTCCTCGCTAGCCTAATGGTAGCGTGGTGGATTTTCATGCGGGCGACCCGGGTTCAATCCCCCAGATTACTCGAATATTATGTTCCCACTTTATAACAAATGAAGAATTTCAGGTTATCTTCTGGACACGGAAAGAACGGAAGACCGTCTTGTTGCCATGGCAACAAGTTTCTAGTTATTATTATTATTTCCCCCCCCCCTTTTTTTGTCGGCACGATTTCTCAGAGATGGCTGGATGGATTTTCTTGAAATTTTCAGGGATGATAGAGAATGAAAATACCCCCAGGCATTTTTTCAAAATTTACTTCCGGTCGTTAGATATATCCAATTTCCGGTTTTTTAAAAAAAAAATGTCCAGCGTTTTTCTCAGAAACGGTAAAAGATAGAGTCACCAAATTTTCAGAGTTGATAGATCTCACTTTGTAGGCGTGCAGTTGGGGGTTCATAATGTCGTCCGTCACTTCCGGTCGTCACCGGAAGTGATAAAATGAATCGAAAAATTAAAGTTGTAGTTAGTGAATCGAAACCTATACCACTTTATCCGGTGTCTTTTGGGGTATTGAAAACTGTTGACCCCACCGGAAGTGTAAACGTCGACTTCCGGTAATTAAGGAAAAACTTTTCAAATTCTCCTTTTTCAATGCCTTAAATCTCGTTTACTAAACAAGTGTTTGACTTGTATTTAACATATATTGTAGACACTATAAATGTCTAGAGTAACGTTAAATATTATTCGAAAATTCACTTCCGGTCGTAAGATAGGGGTTGGACAAATTCAAACTTTGTTTTTTCAGTTTCTCAATAACGAATATATATAGACGATTGAAACTTGTAGGGTTGATCAACTAGCATTAGTCCATTGTACACATACTTTCAATTTTTTCGTCCGTCACTTCCGCTCTATACCGGAAGTATTTGAAAAAAATGACGATTTGCCGATTTCTTCTAGTGATTTCTCAGAGATGGCTGGATAGATTTTCTTGAAATTTTCAGGAATAATGTCTTATGAAATGATTTTGGTTTGGTTATTTTTTTTTTTCCAAAATTCACTTCCGGTCGGAAAATATGGCCGATTTTCTGTTTCTCAAATGAGATTTTGTCCAGCATTTTTCTTGGAAAGGGTAAAAGATAGGTTCATCAAATATTCAGGGATGATCAATCTCTGTTTGTAAGCATGCAATAGGGTGTTGAGCATGTCGACCGTCACTTCCTGTCGTCACCGGAAGTCATTGAAATAATCGTAAATTTAAAAAAAAATTCTTTTAAATTGAAACCTATACTAGTTTATTAAGTCTCTTTCAAAGTGTGAAAAGAATATTGACCCCGTCGGTAGTCAAAACGACTACTTCCGGTTTCTTGATAAAATACTTTTTTACTTTTCGTCTCTTTGTCCCCATAAATCTAGCTTATATTTGAAGTGTTTGATATGATTTTCACATGTCTTAAGAATAGTATCAACCTCTAGAGTTTTGACTATTTTGTTTTTCAAAATTGACTTCCGGTCGGTAGTTACCTACTATTTTTTTCTCTTTAGTCTACTTCTTTTTGTTGAGAACTCTTCAGATAGAAACGTGAAATTTTCAGGGAATATAGACAGTAAAGAGTCACTGTCATTCATAGGAAAACACATCTGAATAGTACTTCCGGTCGTCACCGGAAGTTACAAGAAATGAGGAAAAAATTTGATAATACACTTCTCATTTATTGTTAAAGTACATTCTCTGATATATTTGAATGGTTTTTGTAGGATCAGAAAACTCTTTACCGGAAGTGAACAAACGGAAGACCTACTCATGACTAGTAATGAGTTTCTAGTTATTATTATTATGTCTCCGAACACAAAGTGTCGGAGACATATTGTTTTTGCTCCGTTTCTTATTATTCTTATTATGTCTCCGAACACAAAGTGTCGGAGACATATTGTTTTTGCTCCGTTTCTTATTATGTCTCCGAGCACAAAGTGTCGGAGACATATTGTTTTTCCTCCGTTTCTTATTATGTCTCCGAACACAAAGTGTCGGAGACATATTGTTTTTGCTCCGTTTCTTATTCTTCTTCTTCTTCTTATTATTATTATTATTCCTCTTCTTTCCTGAGAAATTTGTCCGCTCGATTGTATGAAAGTGCTTCGACAGATCCACTTCAAACTTTGTGAACTGATAGGCGGTCATGAAGAGGGGTGCAATCAATTTTCCAAATGATCAAAATGGCCGCCTTTTCAAAATGGCGGCCAAAAACGTCAAAAAGTCAAGGTTGTCGGATTTCAACCAAATTCTATTTCTAGGGTAATTTAGTGACCCCAAATCCATTTGCACAATAAAAGATTTTTTTTGAGCCGCCATTTTCAAAATGGCCGTCATATACCGAAATATTTGAAAGTGCTAAAATCTCTATAACATTTGGGTTCTGGGGTCAATTCAGCGTCCACAGTTCATTTCTAGCATCAGTATTTCCTTCCCATCAATTTTCAAATGTTTCAAAATGGCCGCCATTGAAGAAAATGGCGGCCAAAAATCAAGTCTGTCGGATTTAAACCTAATTTACTCTCTAGGGTTGATGGAATCCATTTCTGGCATCAAAAAGCATTTTTGACATTGGGAGGTGTTTGGAGACATTTGTGTTGGCATCGCAACACAGTTATAGCTCGTTATTCTTATTTTCTTCCTCTTCCTCTTCTTATTCCTCTTCTTTCCAGAGAAATTTGTCCGCTCGATTTTAGGAAAGTGCTTCAACAGATCGACTTCAAACTTTGTAAGCTAATGGGGGGTCATGAGGAGGGGTGCAATCAACTTTCGAAATGTTCAAAATGGCCGCCGTTTCAAAATGGCGGCCAAAAACTTGTCATAAGTTGTCGGATTTCAACCAAATTTTATTTCTAGGGTAATTTGGTGACCCCAAGTTCATTCCCACAATCAAAAAAAATTTTTCAGCCGCCATATTCAAAATGGCCGCCATATACCAAAATATTTGAAAATGTTAAAATCTCTACAACATTTGGTTTCTGGGGTAATTGGAGGGTCCACAGTTCATTTCTATCATCAGTATTTCCTTCCAATCTATTTTCAAATGTTTCAAAATGGCCGCCATTGAAGAAAATGGCGGCCAAAAATCAAGTCCGTCGGATTTCAACCAAATTTAGTTTCTCGGGTTTTTGGAGGATCCTGAGTGCATATCTGGCATCAAAAACGATTTCTGACATGGGGAGGTGTTCGGAGACATTTGTGTTGGCATCCCAACACAGTTATAGCTCGTTATTCTTATTCTTTTCTTCTTATTTTTCCTCTTCTTTAGTGAGAAATTTGTCCGACCGATTATATGAAAGTGATTCGACTGATCAACTTCAACCTTTGTAAGCTGATAGGGGGTCATGAGGAGGGGTGCAATCAACTTTTGAAATTTTCAAAATGGTCGCCGTTTCAAAATGGCCGCCAAAACGTCAAAAAATCAATGTTGTCGGATTTGAACCAAATTTTATTTCAAGGGTAATTTGGTGAACCCGAGTTCATTCCCACCATCAAAAAAAAATTTTGAGCCGCTATTTTCAAAATGGCCGCCATACACCAAAATATTTGAAAATGTTAAAATGTCTACAACATTTGGTTTCTGGGGTAATTGGAGGGTCCACTGTTCATTTCTAGCATCAGTATTTCCTTCCCATCTATTTTCAAATGTTTCAAAATGGCCGCCATTGAAAGAAATGGCGGCCAAAAATCAAGTCCGTCGGATTTCAACCAAATTTAGTTTCTAGGGATTTTTGAGGATCCTGAGTGCATATCTGGAATAAAAAACGCATTTCTGACATCCTGAGGTGTTCGGAGACATTTGTGTTGGCATCCCAACACAGTTATAGCTCGTTATTAATATTTTCCCCCCTTTTTTTGTCGGCACGATTTCTCAGAGATGGCTGGATGGATTTTCTTGAAATATTCAGGGATGATAGAGAATGAAAATACCCCCAGGCGTTTTTTCATTTTTTCAAAATCTACTTCCGGTCGTTAGATATGTCCAATTTCCGGTTTTTTAGAAGAGATTTTGTCCAGCGTTTTCTCAGAAACGGTAAAAGATAGAGTCACCAAATTTTCAGAGTTGATAGATCTCACTTTGTAGGTGTGCAGTTGGGGGTTCGTAATGTCGGCCGTCACTTCCGGTCGTCACCGGAAGTGATAAAATGAATCGAAAAATTAAAGTTATAGTTGTTGAATCGAAACCTATACCACTTTATCCGGTGTCTTTTGGAGTATTGAAAACTGTTGACCCCACCGGAAGTGGAAACGTCGACTTCCGGTAATTAAGGAAAAACTTTTCAAATTCTCCTTTTTCAATGCCTTAAATCTCGTTTACTAAACAAGTGTTTGATTTGTATTTAACATATATTGTAGACACTATAAATGTCTAAAGTAACGTTAAATATTATTCGAAAATTCACTTCCGGTCGGAAGATAAGGGGTGGACAAATTCAAACTTTGTTTTTTCAGTTTCTCAATAACGAATATATATAGACGATTGAAACTTGTAGGGTTGATCAACTAGCATTAGTCCATTGTACACATACTTTCAATTTTTTCGTCCGTCACTTCCGCTCTATACCGGAAGTATTTAAAAAAAAATGACGATTTGCCGATTTCTTCTAGTGATTTCTCAGAGATGGCTGGATAGATTTTATTCAAAATTTCAGGAATAATGTCTTATGAAATGACTTTGCTGTGGTTCTTTTGTTTTTCCAAAATTCACTTCCGGTAGGAAAATATGGCCGATTTTCTGTTTCTCAAACGAGATTTTGTCCAGCATTTTTCTTGGAAAGGGTAAAAGATAGGTTCATCAAATATTCAGGGATGATCAATCTCTGTTTGTAAGCATGCAATAGGGTGTTGAGCATGTCGACCGTCACTTCCTGTCGTCACCGGATTTTGACTATTTTGTTTTTCAAAATTGACTCCCGGTCGGTAGTTACCAACTGCTTTTTCTTTCTTTAGACTACTTCTTTTTGTTGAGAACTCTTTCAGATAGAGACGTGAAATTTTCAGGGAATATAGACAGTAAAGAGTCCCTGTCATTTATAGGAAAACACATCTGAATAGTACTTCCGGTCGTCACCGGAAGTTACAAGAAATGAGTAAAAAATTTGATAATACATTTCTCATTTATTGTTAAAGTACATTCTCTGATATATTTGAATGGTTTTCGTAGGATCAGAAAACTCTTTACCGGAAGTGAACAAAGGGAAGACCTACTCATTACTAGTAATGAGTGTCTAGTTTTCTTCTTATTCTTATTATTCCTCTTCTTTAGTGAGAAATTTGTCCGTGCGATTTTTTGAAAGTGCTTCGGCAGATCCACTTCAAACTTTGTGAGCTGATAGGGGGTCCTTAGGAGGGGTGCAATCAACTTTTCAAAATGACCGCCGTTTTAAAATGGCGGCCAAAAAACGTCAAAACCTCAAGGCTGTCGGATTTTAACCAAATTCTATTTTTAGAGTAATTTAGTGACCCAAAGTCTATTTTGACCACCAAATTTTTTTTTTTTTGAGCCGCTATATTCAAAATGGCCGCCATATACCGAAATATTTCATAATGTTATAATCTCTACAACATTTGGGTTCTGGGGTAAATGGAGGGTCCATAGTTCATATCTAGCATTAGTATTCCCTTCTAATTGATTTTCAAATGTTTGAAAATGGCCGCCATTGAAGAAAATGGCGGCCAAAAAACATGTCCGTCGGATTTCAACCAAATTTAGTTTCTATGGTTTTTTTTTATGATCCTGAGTGCATATCTGATATCAAAAAGCATTTCTGACATGGGGAGGTGTTCGGAGACATTAGTGTTGGCATCCCAACACAATAATAGCTCGTTATTCTTTTTCTCCGGTACTTTTTTGTCCGGTAGTGTTCTCAGAAACTACAAAAGGGATCAATATGAAACTTTCCAGGATGATAGTATAGCGTTTGCAGATGTGCATAATGATAGTCATTTTGTCTGCACGTCCATGCACGCGCGCACACGTGCACTGCAATTTTGGTACAAAAAATGGAAAATCAGAATATTAAAGGGATCGATATGAAACCTAAATAGGATGGTAGTATATCATTTGTAGATATGAAAAATGATAGTTATTTTGTCTGCCCACGCACGCATGCGCATGCACGTGCATTACAAAATATGTACACTAACTTTGGAATCAGTGTAACTTTTTTGTTGTTCATTGAAATGGCTTGATATTCATATCATAGGTAGATATTGAGACCCTTAACTGATTTGCATGGTCAAAATTACCAATTTGCACGCGCATTTCATTTTTATTGGATAGTACTAAAACGTTTGTAACTATCTTATTTATGAAACGAATGAGATGATATTCACAGCATACGTAGACAATATGTGTATCTATATATTGGTGTAACCAAAAATGCCAACGCACACGCGCATGCGCGTGTAACGTTTTTTCAAATGTTCAATTTTTAAAGGACGATAACGTTTTTGTTTTTCATTAAATTCCATTGATATCAGGGGTTTAGATGTGTCTTGGCACTCCTTACAAATTGCTGTGGTTAGAATTACTGCTTAGCACGTGCATGCACGTGTGCTGAATTCTGATTGGACGATTTTAAAATCGCTATAACTTCCTTATATTTGGTGGAAACGTTATGAAATTCATACTGCGGGTATATGATACAAATGCCTGTTGAACGACATCAACAAAAATTCGGAATCATACACGCATGCGCGTGTATGCACGTGGAACGCTTTCTTTCATTTCTTGGTATTGAAATGGCCATATTGAACGTACTACATGTAATTAAAGGCTGACATAAAATGATTTTTTGCTATAGATTGACAAGGACATCACTTTTTAATTGTGGGGGGTTTGGGGAACATATGTAACGGTCCCCGTTACAATTAGAACTAGTTCTTGTATACATTAAAATGTAAATTTCAATCTTTACACGCTGCAAGTGATTAAAAATGTTCAAAGCAGAGAACAAGCAACATTAACACTAACTTCCGACAGGAAGGTCAGTTTCGTCAAGAACGAGTTTATTTCCTTCATAAATCACAAAGACACTGAAATCATTCATTTCATAAAATTATATTCATTTTGAGAATCTGATCAGGCTTAAATAATGTAGAGATATAGCTCACATATCCTTTTACACTATTAAGGTAACCCATTTTCTTCTGTATACCACTATTGTTTTTCTCACTCAAAATATAACTGTTTTGCTTGTTTGTAATGATATCTAATGTAAGTAAAAGCAAAACAATCTAGTAAGAGCTCATTCCATTTGTCAAGAAGATCATCACTTCATTAAACGTCTCCTGTATATCGTTGTCAAAAGCCTCAAGAATGTTCATTCTATTATGCCTTTATAATAGCAAATGCTTTTGTCATTATCAAAGTATTCAGTTCGTGTTTCCAAGAATGACGAAAAACAACCCTGAAATAAACAGTAAATGTACAAAAATGTATTTAGGAAATTTCAAAGTATGCTCGTCCCATTCACATTTGATTTCATTGGCTTCGTTTTACCGCATCACGACACAATACTCAATTTACTGTCTGCAACATTTTATTTATAAACAGTGTGCCAAGACTGTTAATGGAAACGCACCATGTCCTTCTTGCATGTTTTCTTTTATTTCGCCTTGTTGATTACGGATATGCTTGATATACTGAGAATAGTTTTAAGTCTTCGGTGAGCACTTCATATAACATAATCATGCCAATCATACAAGAGCCAAGGCTAGCTTTTCAGTTTGACAGCATCGATAGGCTTTCACTGCTTTTATTTTTCTTCCTCTTCTAACGGGAGACGCTTCGAGATGTAATAAGTAACGATACTTTCATTTGAGATTTCTTACGTAAAAATATCTGCGTTTGAATTAGCACCATCTGTGACATTTGAAAAATAGATCTGTTTTCTCGGTCCCCAGGTGTGGCGAACTTCTATTCTCAAATCTTGCCTGGGTGCCTATATTATATGTACCCTTTCGGACTAGAATATGGACATTTGGTGACACTTGGTGTAAGAAGCTATCTATATTCATGAATTTCAACGTAAGTGGACTTGGTCTTTTACCCAAAAGTCAAAATGCCTTCATTCAAAAGAATTTTCCCACTGAATCAGGTAAGAAATAATAGACAAATTAATTTTATTCCAACCTTCGTACAGTCTGATTTCTTTCTTGCTGTTTTCTTATGAGAAGAACATATTTCAACAGTTCTGGGGAAATACTGTGTATTTTATTGTAGTTTCTATGGGGTTAGAGAAATTTAAGTTGAAGATGCAAATTGAACATGCCAATAAAATATAGTCTACCTATAGACTGTTCATACTAATTTGATATTGTCAATTGTCTCCGTATTTGTATAAATAAAATGTTGAATTTAACATTCTTGGCCTAACGATGCGTTACTTACCATCATTCGCATTTTGAAGAAATAAAATGCTGCGTTGTTGTATGAATATTTAGCAAATTATTTCTGCTCACTTTCAAATCGAGTTTAAACTGCGGGTTGCTTTTGATAACATATGTTCGTAAATTTCTGTTGAGATAAAACATTTCAGAGAGCAATGAAAGGTGAAGATCAATCTCATATTTAAACACCATATTACATTTATGTCAAAATCGCTTATTGTTCACGACTAGAGGATTCACTGTATGGTCCAGAACCATTATGTTTGTCTTGCATGTGTTTATTTTTTTTTTCATTACGAGCATATATACAACTGAATGTTAATGTCAGGGGAAATTTATTCTTTAGAAACGATACTATTCTCAGATAACCTGAACAGATACCTTGCGCTACAGCATTTTAATCAGGAGCATGATCAATGTTATATTTGTTACATATGTATATAAGATATTTTTACTCATTTCATATCCCACAAGTAACCAAAGTTAAATAGACTAAGTGTTTGTACTATAAGACCGAATGTTTAGATATCAGCATAGAAATGGTCTTTCGGTTTTGAGATACACTTTGTAAACTGTACTCAGTGAACATCAGTTGACCTGGAGGAGAAGAAATTTTAACGATGCCCTAAAAACCTAAAAACAGATGGAAATATTGGTATACCAAACTTGAATTAAGATAAAATTGTCATAATCGTTTTTCACAATTATGCAATATTTCCAAAAGTGATTATATTGAAAGTTTTCCTTGACATCACCTGTACATGCACAAACGATGTGAAATCATGCCAGAAGCATCACTCTATACCGCTACGATAATTTTGGAAGTGCACTGTTATGACTGTATTTGAAGTAGGTGCCTTTATAAAAGAGTTCATTCAATCGTTTGCTATTCCCAAACGTAATTATTGCGTAAGCAACATTATCATTGTGGGTTCTACATTTTAAAGGTTTGCCTGTAAATATGAAGTCCATCTACAATTAGGGGAAATATAACACACTACGATATATTGGCGGTCATATCAAAATGAATGACTCCTTTATACGACTATGAATTACGGTTTGTTTAAGGTCAGTTTCAATTTGGGAGACACTCAAATATCCGTCAATAATGCACATACTGAAAAATGTCCAACACTTAGCAAATCTCCCTCCTGGTCATTTTTTTTTTCTTAACTTGAGAAAATTTAATTTGTGTTCATTTAGACAATTTTAAAAGGATGTGCTTTTGCTACCATTAAAAAAACTGCAAAGCTTGTGAAAACAATCATTGTTTACCCTAGCTCGACCAACTAAAACGAAATCTGTATAACTCAGGTTTCTTTGTTTTTCTCGTCTATTCGTCATACTTTTCAATTTACCGATTGCTAGTATATCCTAAGATTTATAGGTACAGTATCTGTGTTTCAAAATTTTACAATCACAATTTCAAACAATTGTCGATTTATCTGCATTATTTACGACCATGACTGAAGGCACAGCTGTTTGATTTCGATGACATTTGTTGTTTACTGGAATTACTGGAAAGGAAATTAAACGATAAAATGACTTCGATGATGACCGTAACACACACGAAAAACGTTTGTAACTATTACTAAGTGCAATGGGACCCATACAGACGTTCCCCAAGTGTTCCCCACATTTAGCAAGTGGTGTCAGTCCAAGTGGTTTTGACCATCCATATCAATCTGTGAAGTTATCTTAAAACTTTCAGTTCATTTCATGCTACAAGAAACCAGTTGCATGTTTTAAGAATTAATCAATCAAAATTCAGTGCATGTGCATGCACGTGTTGGTGAGTAATTTGACATTGTCGATACATGTGACTATATTAAAAATTTCAAAACATTTCAATGAAAACCAGTGATTCAAAATTACGAAGCCTAAAAAAATGCACGTGCATACAATATCTCTGCAACATAAATTTCAAAACTATCCATTCAAATGTAATTATGTTATAGACCAATGCTTGAATTTAGACGTCAAACTTGAAATGCACGAGCATTCACACGCACGCAAATTCGACAAAGCGAATTTTGTTGACACCATACAAACTTACAGCAAAATTTCAATTTATTTGAGTCTTTGATTCGAAAGTGCTGGCCATTTAAATATCCGTGAAATGAATTTGGAAAAAATACACATGCATACAATGTACATGCGCACGTGAGTACGACACAGCGCACTTTTGTTGGTGCTATTCAATAGATATTTGAACGATATACTTACTGTATGAGTTTGATATTGATTGTTTGATTTACACGAATGTTATCATGGTGATTTCAAAATCGTCCAATCAGAATTTAGCACACGTGCATGCACGTGCCGTAAAGTAATTTTGATTGTACGGGTATCTTTAAAATATTAGTATACATATCTATCTAAATTTCAAAAGATTTTGACCAAAAAAAAATGTTATGGCCATTCCAAGAACTGAACCTTCAAATGACATGCGCGTTTGCAATTTTTGGTTTATCAGTTTGTAGATATTTGACATGTTTACATATCCTGTTAATATCATTGTATTCCCAGGAAATTTATAGACGTGTTTGTAATATCCAATCAAAATAAAGCACACGTGTATGCGCGTAGAGAATTGAAATTGAAATTGTCAATGAATTAGGGATCTCTTGTATACTCACGATATGAATATCAAACAATTTCATTAAAAAAAACAAGAAAGCTAGACTGATTCTATAGTTTGTAAGCAAAAACCCAATGCATGTGTATGTACATGCATGTATTTTCAGACAAAATGACATTCGTTCCGCACATCTACGTTATACTATATTATCATATTATAGGATAAATCCTAATACGAATATCCTAATCTATCCTAAAACGGTTTCATATTGATGCCTTAAGTGGTTTCTGAGAACACCCGTGGACAAGAAAGTCACAGGAAGAAAGAAGTATAACTAGATCTAATTGTAACGGGGACCGTTACCGATGTTCCCCAAATGCCCCCCATTTAAAACTGGTGTCATTGAGCTTCTGCACAACCAATCATATTACATTATCAGTTGTTGTGGTATGAACCTATGATGTCAAAATCATTCCATTTTCTCATTCACAACAGATTTACCGGTTATACACCAATACCTGATTTAAAAAAGTTAAGAATTACAATTCATGTGCATTCTCGTGCCTATGGTCCACATAATCCATTAAGCATTGTAAAGCTACAGCAAGAAAGAAAAAAAATCATTTCATTTTAGCCTTTAATTACAAATATATGGCCATTTCAGTACCAAATAATGAAAGAAAGCAATACACGTGTATACACGCGCACATGAGTATGACTTCACACTTTTTTATGTCACTGAACAGTACTTTGTATCATATATACGAAAGCCCAGAAGGCTCATTCGAGATTCGAAATTCAAAATACGAGATTCGAATTTCGAAATTCAAAATCCAAATTAACCAATCAAAATGTAGGTCACAATAGATTAACGGTTAGAGGGTACATGCATATACATGTAAACTTAAAATATGACAGAAAGCTTATTCTTCTAATATGTTTACCAAACAACGAAACATTTCTTCTAAAACTATAAATGGTTTGGTGTATGCTTAGCATGTAGACAGGCCCGTAGAAAGCGGGAAGGGAGGCGGACAGAAAACTTGTACCAGCTCCCACATATTAACTCTGAAGGTCAAATTATAACGAATACACATCATGATATACCATAAAGTGAAATCGTATATGAAGCCTATTAAACGATGATATCCCTCCAACAATTGATTCTAGTTTGATTTTTTCCCCAGTTAATCTACATGTATATATATAAACAATGGAGGAAATCCGAACCATGAATATATATTTATCTCGGATCTATGTTGCATCTTTTTACATTTTTTTAGGCTCCAGGAATCTTAACTACGTGCGTGATAACGGCAGGCTACTAATCTATCCACGTTTTAAAAATTATCTTATGCACTGATTCATATTACATATCAGCATACATGTACAATATGTACATGTACCACAGGAACTGGTAATTTTGTCCGTAATATAATAATAGTAGGGGTCTATACTATATCACTTCTTAATATTTATTAGGGGGTGATATAGTAAAGAACCCTACTATTACTATTACGGACAAAATTACCGGTTCCTGAGATTATATACATACTTGAACATAGAACAATGGGACAAGCTATTTTTTTTAAACGTGGATAAATTGGTGTTCTGTGGTAATGACTAATGATGCACGCAGTTAAGCTTCCTGAAACATAAAAAAAATAGAAAAAGAGACAACATAGATGGGGAGAAATAATTATTCATGGTTCGAATTTCCTCTGATATTTACACACTGGCGCATATAAAAAATGAACGGATGAGGAAGATATTTGTACAAGTATCTGAAGTATGGACACTACTACCAACACCCCCACCCCTTCTGATTTTTTTTTCTGCGGTGATAAATTCTCCGAAATGTGTGGATTCCTTGTCGATCCCATCCCTATTTCGATATAATCGTTTCACGCTTTTTGTAAGCTTTAGAAACTGGCCTTCTACCAATATAATAGAATACAATTTGTTATACCAATAGAAGGCTAGGCCAATCCTCTAAAGCTTACAAAAAGCGTGAAACGATTATATAAATCGAAATTAGGATCTGATAAACATGGAATCCACACATTTCAGAGAAATTATGCCCCCCCCCCCAAAAAATCAGAAAAAGGGGGGATGGGTGTTGGTAGTAGTGTCAATACTTCAGGTGCCTGTGGATATTTGGTCAAACACTAAAATGGGTGGTTTGTTCCCAGTTAGTCCCCCCTCCCTTTTGAAATTGCCGGCCGGCTACGGGTCTGGTTAAACACTCGATAATCAATACCGGAATTACATATGTACATTATAATTTTTCCTTCATACATGTAGTTCACAGGTGCTTGGGTTCGCCCCCCCCCCCCCCACCCCCCCAGTCATGAGTTGAGTTATAAGTATGTTTGTTGAACATCTCTTTATTGAATATGAACAATGTCTTGCATACCCAAAGGGTCCAAAATAAATCAAAATAAGCCCTTTTTATAAATTTATACCCTCACTGGCTGAAGACGGAAGACCCTAATAATAATAAACAGTAGAATCACTATAATGTCTTCCGTCTGGAACGGAAGATCATAATAATAATAAGAAGAAACCGAGTAAAACCAATATGTTCCCAAACTTTGTTTGGGGAACATAATAAAAAGGCACGGTCTTTGTTGCGAGCAACGAATACGATATTGAGTTGATCAAACTCCATATCCATTCAGCTCTCGGAGATTTTAAAGACAATTCCGCTGGAAAATGGAACCCCTCCCCCCCCGTCCACTGTTAAAAGAAAAAAAAAAGGGGGGGGGAGGGGGTCGTAGAAAACAATCCAAGGAAATATGAAAGGAAAAGCATGTTTATAATATCCTACATAATGAGCATCGGGATCGGTTTTCTAGCGTCCTAAGGTCACGGCGCAGGGGTCACTGGAACAGAAAGTGTGCGCGTGGGACTTTTTTTTTTTTTTTTTTACAATTACGGTGCATTTTTTTCCCCCTTTCCGACCTTCCTTTTCTTCTGTTACCTACGATTGAGCTTTGTCTTTCTTTCGATACCTGGCTTGTGTGTGTGCCTATTTAGCAGAAACTATACCGGTTCAACTTTGAAGGGGGGGGGGGGGGGGTAATTGCGCAAACTGCTAGATGCTGGTCGCGTTTTTCACGATCTATAGAATTGGACAGAATAAAAGCAGATCATTGTAACTTTTTAACAAATTTATTCACGACTAAATAAATAGTTTTGTTTAGATTTTGGAATGGACATTTTCAGCCAAAGCAGGTAGGGATTTAATTTAGCGTGCCACAGGCTGTAGGGATTTTTAGCGTGTCACACCTGCTGTGACACGGGACCTCGGTTTTTTAAGTCACCTCTTAGATAAACGTTATCGTCCTTAAAAAAATGAAAATTTGAAAGACAATCCACACGCATGCACGTGTGCGTTGGCATTGTTTATATGCAAAAGGCATTTGAACGATATACTTACTATATGAATTTGATATCAATTGCTTCACGTATAAGAACGTTATGGGGATTTCAAAATATTCCAATCAGAATTAAGCACACGTGCATGCGCGTGGAGGGAAGTGATTTTAACACCATCCATAAATGGAGGGGTCTAAAACATATCTGCAACCTAAATTTCAAACCTATTCATTGCAATCTAAAACTTTTATAGACCAATACTTGAATTTAGGCGTCAAAAACTACAATGCACGCGCATTCACGCGTACGCAATTTTGATAATGGAATATTTGCTTACACCATTTAGTAGGTATTCATATCATACATTTACAGGGTAAATTTGAATTCATTTGAGTTTTTAATTCAATAGTTATGACCATTTAAGTACTCAAAAAAAAGAAAAACTATGCACGTGCATACACGCGCACCAGAGTAGGACTGAGCATCAATGTTGGTGTTGTTCAATAGACATTTCATAGATATACTTACAGCATGAATCTCATATTGTTTCCATCAATTATAAGAAAGTGATGGCGATTTGAAAATCGTCCAATCAGAATTTAGTACACGTGTATGCACGTGCTGGATAGTAATTATGACTATATACAATTTTTAAGAATTCCAAGATACATATCCAACCCAAGTTTCAAACGATTTTGACAAGAAATAAAAAAGTCATGGCCATTGAAATAATTGAACCTTCAAAAGACAATGCACGTGCGTGCGCACGCGCGTTTGGAATTTTTAATACATCGATCTGTAGATATATGGCATGTCTACCTATCATGTAAATATCATCAGATTTCCTTTATTGACATGAAAGTTATTTACGGTTTTGTATTATCCAATCAAATTGAAACACACGTGCATGCGCGTGCAAAATCTTAATTTTGACCATGCCAAACAGTTAAGGGTCTCAAGTTATATTTACGACATAAATCTCAATCGATTTCATTGAAAAATAAAAAAGTTAGACTGATTCCAAAATTTGTAAACAAAAAATCCAATGCACGTGCATTCACATGCATGCAATTTCATGCAAAATGACATTCGTTCCGCACATCTACATATGCTATACTATCATCCTAAAAAGGTTTCATCTTGATCCCTTGAGTAGTTTCTGAGAACACTCGTGGACAAAAAAAGTCACAAGAAGAAAGAAAGAATAATAATAACTAGTACTTATTGTAACGGGGACCGTTACAGATGTTCCCCAAACATTCCCCCATTTAGCAAGTGGTGTCAATTATTTCACTATAAGTAGTTTTGACCATTGCAAACTGTGAAGCATGTGAATATATAACTATTTTATAACGTTCAGTCCATTTCATGCTAGTACAAATCAGTTATAAAGATCTGAGAGTTTTGTGCACGTGCACGTACGTGCATATAAATAATTCGACCATCTCGATACATTAGAAGTCTTACTATATGAGTACAAGAGAAGTTTCACAACTGTTCAAAGAAAAACGAGAAATTAACGGAAACTCAAAACTACAAAGACCGAAATCAATGCACGTGCATACACGTGCGCGTGAGTACGACACAGCAATTTTGTTGATGCTATTCAATAGACATTTGAACAATATACTTACTATATGAATTTGGTATCGATTGCTTCACTCATAAGAAAGTGATTGGGATGTCAAAATCGTCAAATCAGAATTAAGCGCACGTGCATGCGCATGCAGGGAAGTGATTTTGAGACTATTAATAAATTGAGAGGCCCAAAACATACCTGCAACCTAATTTTCAAACCTATTCATTGCAATCTCAAAATGTTATAGACCAATACTTAAATTTAGACGTCAAAAATTACAATGCACGCGCATTCACGCGCACGGGATTTTGATAATAGAAAATTTGTTGACACCATTTCATAGACATTCATATTATAGATCCTCAGGGTAAATTTGAATTAATTTCAGTTTTTAATTCAATAGTTATGACCATTTTAGTACCCGAAAAATGAAAGAAAAGATATGCACGTGCATACACGGGCACGTGAGTATGACTCAGCATCAATGTTGATGTCATTCAATAGACATTTGATAGATATACTTACAGTATAAATTTCATATTGTTTCCATCATTTATAAGAAAGTTATGGCGATTTGAAAATCGTCCAATCACAATTTAGCACACGTGCATGCACGTGCCGGATGGTAATTATGACTGTACACTTTTGTTTAGAATATCAAGATACATATACAATACAAGTTTGAAAAGATTTTGACAAAAAACAAAAAAGTTATGGTCATTGAAAGAATTGAACCTTCAAAAGACAATGAACGTGCGTGCGCATGCGCGTTTGCAATTTTTATTACATCGATCTGTAGATATTTGGCATGTCTACCTATCCTGTAAATATCATTAAATTTCCTTAATTGGCATGAATGTTATAGACGGTTTTGTATTATCCAATCAAATTAAACCACACGTTCATGCGCGTGCAGAATTGAAATTTTGACGATGCCAAACAGTTAAGGGTCCCAAGTTATACCTACGATATAAATAGCAAACAATTTCATTGAAAAGTAAAAACGTTAGACTTATTCCAAAGTTTGTAAACAAAAAATCCATTGCACGTGCATGCACATGGCATTTTCAGACAAAATGACATTCGTTCAGCACATCTACATATGCTATACTATCATCCTAAAAAGGTTTCATATTGATCCTTTGAGTAGTTTCTGAGAACACTCGTGGACAAAAAAGTCACAAGAAGAAAGAAAGAATAATAATAATAACTAGACACGATCTCGTTGCGAGCAACGAGTAGGTCTTCCGTCCGATTTGTTGATGCACTCGGAGTTAAAAAAAGAAAAGAAAAGACAAATGAGTCCCAATTTAGTTTCCGACTTTAAGACGCTTTAGATATAATCAATTTTTCATATCATAAGCTTCTGAAGCAAAGTTGCGGTGAAATTCGTTTGAAATTCGACTCTCCAGGCGAGCCATAAGGCCCACGGGCCTATTTCATGATGTAATTTGTTAGCCCTCTATAAACTCAACAACTTTATTTCTATATGTCTTTACAAAATATTTACCTGTAAAAAGTTATTGAGATCGACCGATATCGACAAAAAATCGACTCTACAGGCGAGCCATTAGGACCATAGGCCTATTTCTTGATATCAATCGATAGATCTCCATAAACTGAACAACTTTTGTTGAATATGTCCTTACAAAATATTTACCAGTTACATGTTTTTGAAATCGACTGATATCGACAAAAATCGACTCTACAGACGAGCCATGAGGCCCACAGACCCATTTCTTGATACCGTTCAATAGATCTCGATAAACTGAACAACTTTTGTTCAATATGTCCTAACAAAATATTTACCAGTAAAAAGTTATGGAGTTCGATTGATATCGACAAAAAATCGATTCTCTAGGCGAGCCATAAGGCCCACGGGCCCATTATTGGATACCAGTCGATAGACTTGATAAAGTGAACAATTTTTGTTTTATATATCTTTAAAAAATATTTACCAGTAAAAAGTTATTGAAATCGACTGATATCGACAAAAATCGACTCTCAAGGCGAGCTGTTAGGCTCGCGGGCCTATTTCTTGATATGAAGCGATAAATCTCGATAAACTGAACAACTTTTGTTCAATATGTCTTAACAAAATATTTACCAGTAAAAAGTGACGGAGATTGACTAATATCGACAGAAATTCGACTCTACAGGTGAGCTAAAATGTCCGCGGGCCTATTTCTTGATATCAGTCCACAGATCTCGATGAACTGAACAACTTTTGTTCTACATGTTTTAACAAAATATTTACCAGTAAAACGTTATTGATATTGACAGTATCGACGGAAATTCGACTTACCAGGTGAGCCAAAAGGCTCACAGGCCTATTTTTTTTTTTTATATAGTTCAATAGAACTCGATAAACTGAACAACTTTTGTTCTACATGTCTTTACAAAATATTTATTGGTAAAAAGTTACCGATATCGACTGATATCGACAAAAAACCGACGCTTCAGGCGAGCCATGAAGCCCTTATTACGTAACATACATGACCTACTTTTTGATTTAATGAGATCAAGCTCGTTGAGATGAACATTTCCGCTTCTATGACTTATTACAAAATATTAATAGTTTCTGAGATATTCTCATAAACCTTTGGACCCTTCTGGGCCCCTAATTTAAAGGGTCAGCCCCTTTTGCTTGATATCGTAAGAAATGTCATGACATTTCAAACATTTTTTGTTCAACAAGTATTTAGAAATTCTTTACCGTTCTCGAGTTATTTCTAGAAGTAATTTTTAGGGGCCAAACTGTAGCTCCCTAACGGGGCCACATAGGGTAAAAACGAAATATGCATATTGTTTAGATCATCATTCTGAACAACTTTTGTTCTTTATTGCTTTTCAAAATATTTGTCGTTTTCGAGATACAAGGGGTAAAACATTTATGGTTTTGGCCCTTAAAATCCCTTATTACGTAACATATGACCTAAATTTTTATATGAATAGATTTGGATTGTTGAGATGAACATTTTTTGTTCTTTGACTTATACCAAAATATTAAGGATTTTTGAGATATTTGATCTAGACTTTGAGCCCTTCTAGATCCCTAATTGAAGGGGCTAGCCCCTAAATCTTGATATTTTCGAAAAGATCTCGTAAATGTGCACAACTTTTGTTCTACATGTCTTAACAAAATATTTGCAAGAAAAAAGATATTGGAGATCAAAGGTCAAAAATCGCCGAAATCGGGAAAAATTTTGGCATCCATTTTTTCAGGTCCAGGCGAGCGTTTAGGCAAATCGCCTCCGGTAAAATCGAATCCACCACAAATCTTCTAAAATGTTTACTCTATCTTGTGTAGAAATTTCAAGACTCTAGCTTCAAAACTAACGGAGGAGATGTGTGGACAACAAGACCCTTCAAAAAGTCACTAAAAGAGAGATAACTCCTGACCGGAAGTGACGTCAAGCACGAAATTTTGCAAGCAAAGTCTCGTCACCAAAAGACATCTTTCCTGAAAATTTCGTGAAAATCGATCGAGAAATGGCTGAGAAAAACGCGTGTACTACCAAGGACAATAATAATAATAATAACTAGACACGATCTCGTTGCGAGCAACAAGTAGGTCTTCCGTCCGATTTGTTGATGCACTCGGAGTTAAAAAAAGAAAAAAGAAAAGACAAATGAGTCCCAATTTAGTTTCCGACTTTAAGACACTTTAGATATAATCAATTTTTCATATCATAAGCTTCTGAAGCAAAGTTGCGGTGAAATTCGTTTGAAATTCGACTCTCCAGGCGAGCCATTAGGCCTGCGGGCCTATTTCTTGATGTCATTTGTTAGCCCTCTATAGACTCAACAACTTTAGTTCTATATGTCTTTACAAAATATTTACCTGTAAAAAGTTATTGAGATCGACCGATATCGACAAAAAATCGACTCTACAGGCGAGCCATTAGGACTATAGGCCTATTTCTTGATATCAATCGATAGATCTCGATAAACTGAACAACTTTTGTTCAATATGTCCTTACAAAATATTTACCAGTTACAAGTTTTTGAAATCGACTGATATCGACAAAAATCGACTCTACAGGCGAGCCATGAGGCCCACAGACCCATTTTTTGATATTGATCGATAGGTTATGACACATTGAACAACTTTTGTTCAATAATGCTTTTCAAAAAATATGTCGTTTTAAAGATATGAAGCGTCAAATATTTACGATTTTGGCCCTTAAAATCTCTAATTACGTAACATATGACCTACTTTTTGATTTGATAAGATCAAGCTCGTTGAGATGAACATTTCCGCTTCTACAACTTATTATAAAATATTAATAGTTTCGGAGATATTCTCAAAAACATTTGGACCCTTCTGAACCCCTAATTTAAAGGGCCAGCCCGTTTTGCTTGATATCGTAAGAAAGGCCTTGTCATTTGAAACATTTTTTGCTCAACAAGTATTTAGAAATTCTTTACCGTTCTCGAGTTATCTCTACAAGAAATATTTAGGGGCCAAACTGTAGCTCCCTAACGGGGCCACATAGGGAAAAAACGAAATGTACATATTGTTTAGATTATCATTCTGAACAACTTTTGTTCAATGATGCTTTTCAAAATATTTGTCGTTTTCAAGATATGAGGCGTCAATTATTTATGATTTTGGCCCTTAAAATCCCTTATTACGTAACATATGACCTACTTTTTTGATTTGATAAGAACAAGCTCGTTTAGATGAACATTTCTGCTTCAATGACTTATTACAAAATATTAATAGTTTCTGAGATATTCTCATCAACCTTTGGACCCTTCTGGGCCCCTAATTTAAAGGGTCAGACCCTTTTGCTTGATATCGTAAGAAAGGTCATGACATTTAAAACATTTTTTGTTCAACAAGTATTTAGAAATTCTTTACCGTTCTCGAGTTATTTCTAGAAGTAATTTTTAGGGGCCAAACTGTAGCTCCGTAACGGGGCCACATAGGGTAAAAACGAAATATGCATATTGTTCAGATCATCATTCTGAACAACTTTTGTTCTTTATTGCTTTTCAAAATATTTGTCGTTTTCGAGATACAAGGGGTAAAACATTTATGGTTTTGGCCCTTAAAATCCCTTATTACGTAACATATGACCTAAATTTTTATATGAATAGATTTGGATTGTTGAGATGAACATTTTTTGTTCTTTGACTTATACCAAAATATTAAGGATTTTTGAGATATTTGATCTAGACTTTGAGCCCTTCTAGATCCCTAATTGAAGGGGCTAGCCCCTAAATCTTGATATTTTCGAAAAGATCTCGTAAATGTGCACAACTTTTGTTCTACATGTCTTAACAAAATATTTGCAAGAAAAAATATATTGGAGATCAAAGGTCAAAAATCGCCGAAATCGGCGAAAAATTTTGGCATCCATTTTTTCAGGTCCAGGCGAGCGTTTAGGCAAATCGCCTCCGGTAAAATCGAATCCACCACAAATCTTCTAAAATGTTTACTCTATCTTGTGTAGAAATTTCAAGACTCTAGCTTCAAAACTGACGGAGGAGATGTGTGGACAACAAGGCCCTTCAAAAAGTCACTAAAAGAGAGATAACTCCTGACCGGAAGTGACGTCAAGCACGAAATTTTGCAAGCAAAGTCTCGTCACCAAAAGACATCTTTCCTGAAAATTTCGTGAAAATTGATCGAGAAATGGCTGAGAAAAACGCGTGTACTACCAAGGAAAATAATAATAATAATAATAATAAAAATAATAATAATAATGAAGAAGAAGAACGCGAACAATAATAGTAAGGTCTTCCGCAGGAGACGGAAGACCTTAACTAGATGCGATCTCGTTGCGAGCAACGAGTGGGTCTTCCGTCCAATTTTAAATGTGATGAGATAAGAATTTGACTGAGATTTTCGTTCATAAATAATGATACAAATATATTGTCTAGACGTACAATTTAGCTTCGGTAATGTTTTACAAATATTGATCATTTAAGTGCTATAAATTAAAGAATCTCTGCCGCTCTCGGCCACTAATTAAAGGGGTCAGCCTTTTTTTCGACAAAAAAGTTAATAATGTTATTTACTGCGATACAAATTCGAGACTGATCAGGCGAGTCATGTCGCCCGGAGGCCTATTTTTTTTTTTATATCATTCTAAATATATCTCGCAAAACTGAACAAATTTTGTTCTACATGTGCTATTAAAAAATTTTTGAGAAAAAAGTTATTGATTGCGACATTTATCAGACTGTTAAGGCGAGTCATAAGGCCCGTGGGCCTTTTTCTTGATATTCTTTGAAAAATCTTGCAAAACTGAGCAACTTTTGTTCTACATGTCTTATCAAAGGTTTTTCGAGAAAAAAGTTATTGATTGTGACACTAATCAAACTGTTCAGGCGAGCCATGAGGCCCGTTCGCCTTTTTCATGATGTTGTTCGAAAGATCTTGCAAAACTTAACAACTTTTGTTCTAGATGTCTTATTAAAAGTTTCTTGACAAAAATGTTATAGCTTGCAACAATAACCCAACTGTTCAGGTGAGCCATGGGACCCGCAGGCCTATTTATTAACATTGTTAGTTAACCCTTGCGAAACTGAACAACTTTTGTTCTACATGTCTTGTAAAACGTTTCTCGAGAAAAAAGTTATTAATGTTATTAATTGTGGTACAAATTCGACTGTTCGGGTGAGCCATGACTCCCTGAGGCCTATTTTTTGATATCATTAGATAGATCTTGCAAAACTGAACAACTTTTATTCTACATGTCTTATCAAAAGTTTCATGAAAAAAAAGTTAATCATTGTAACAGAAATCCAATGGTTCAGGCGAGCCATGAGGCCTATAGACCCATTTCTTGATATGACACGAAAGATCTCAATAAACTGTACAACTTTTGTTATATATGTCTAAGCAAAATATTTACGAGTAAAAAGTTATGATTTAAAACGTGTAAAAAAATGGGACACTTTTTAAAACTCCATTTTCGACCCCTACCGAGCTTCCATACTAGGCATTTCCGGAAATTTTTAAAACCCATGTGCACAACTACAACATGTCGTCTAACATCACTGAAAATTTCAGCACTCTAGCTTTTATCGTTTTTGAGATTTTGGCCGGACAAAATGGTCATCTGAAAATCGATAAAAGGGGGATAACTTCCAACCGGAAATTTTTTTTCAAAAATCCAAAAAAGAATATAAACTTCAGATAGCAATGCATCAGCCCTAAAAAATTGAAGTAAATCGATCAAGCCATCTCTGAGAAATCCTCTGCACAAAATCGGTAAGGAAAAAAAAAAAGAATAAAAATCAACAATAGAATAATAGAAGGTTCTTCCGCTGAAGACGGAAGACCCTAATAACTAGAAACTCATTACTAGTAATGAGTAGGTCTTCCGTTATACTACTTCCTGTCGAGATTGGAAGTTTAAAACCCATTCATTACAATTGAATTTTATTTTCTTCACACATTATCCGTTGATATTAAAGTTATCAGTGTTGGAAACAAACTGCAGTTCAGAATGCTTTAGTCAAATTCGGTTCCAATTTGTGAAATGCATTGGAATTTTCAAAAATATATTCCACAAAATGTACCGTGGCGCCTTACAAAAACAAACACGTGATGATTCCTGTTGTCTATATTCACTTTCGGTCATGACCGGAAGACCTCCAATTGAATAAATATTTTATTCGATATCTTAATAATTCTCAACTAATCATACATTTAGCTTTCGACAAAAATACACATGTTTGAGACAACTTCCGGTTTTTCGGTCGGCACTTTCGGTGGACATATTTTACATGAACAAGACCTAATCATCATCCATAATAGCCCCAATATCTGTCCAAAAAAAAACTTCAAAAAATTATATTTTTTATATCGCTTCCTGTCACGACCGGAAGTGACGGTTACGTACGATTCTCACATGATGCAAACACACTGATGACTGACTATCAGTCTTGAAAATTTGAGACTTCAGTCGTTCACATTTGCAGAATATTAGCTTGAACAAATTCTCATTTTGAAGACAGGAAATCTCGCGACCGGAAGTAGATTTCACCAAAATACTTTACGTTACTCTAGACATTTGCAATGTTTTGCAATGTCAATAACATACAAGAAAATCATTTGTAAAACTCCATATACAAGCGAGATTTAAGACAAAGTCAAAAACTCAATTTTTCCACTTTTTCTCACAAAACCGGAAGTTGCCGTTTTTGCTTCCGGTAAGGTCAACATATTTCAAAAGAACAAGAATGAAACAATTAGCTGCAGAACTGTAGCTCTCTGAAAAAATATTTTGACATAACAGAGAGCTACAGAGCCACCCCTTATAAAAACCTTCGATTTACGGCGCACAAAAAGTTGCGCACGGTTGAGGCCTTATATCGTTGTATTCTTGAGTTGCTGTTTCATATATTTAATATCAAAAAATTCTTAACATATTTTCCTACTATACTTGTGTCTAAACATACCTTCAAATATTCATTAAAGCCTCATACGACCTGAAAACTCCCAGCTTCAAATGATTTCGTTTGTTGGCGTTGCCATGTTAGGTAGCCGGGTCAATTCGTACCCTGTTGTTGTTGGTATATATTCATAAAATTTGTTATATGTTATGTGTTCGCTCTTCATTTATCATCAATACGAATAATTTATAGAAATTAAAAAAATAAAGTTTTTCTAAAGGTAAAATAAGCTCTTGATTCATAAAAATGCTACTAAAGTCCTTAACACTCGTGTGGCAGGAATGGAGACCGAACCAGACTAATGAAAGCCGCATTGCCGTGAGTTAAGCTATTAGAATAATTATTATTTAAAGGCACTGGGATGATACATTATTTGAAATATTTAGCTAAAATATTTGTGGGGATATGAATTCACATCTAGACGTTACTGTGCAAGTATGGAAATTAACCAGGATTCGAATTGACCCGGCTACCTAACATGGCTACGTCAATAAACGAAATCATTTGAAGCTGGGAGTTTTCAGGTCGTATGGGGCTTTAATGAATATTTGAAGGTATGTTTAGACACAAGTATAGTAGGAAAATATGTTAAGAATTTTTTGATATTAAATATATGAAACAGCAACTCAAGAATACAACGATATAAGGCCTCAACCGTGCGCAACGTTTTGTGCGCCGTAAATCGAAGGTTTTTATAAGGGGTGGCTCTGTAGCTCTCTGTTATGTCAAAATATTTTTTCAGAGAGCTACAGTTCTGCAGCTATGAAACAATAAGCTAGTGTTCGTTCTGCATCAAAAGAAAAAAACTGAAATTTTCGATTTCTTTGATCACTTCCGGTGAGGTCCGGAAGTGACGGTTGACGAAGTTAACCATGATCGACAAACCTACTTGTCATGATCTATCATTCCTGAAAGTTTAGTGCCTTAATCTTTAACTGTTGCTGAGGAATTTCGTAAACAAAATCTCATTTTGAGGACAGGAAATAGCGCGACCGGAAGTAGATTTTACAAAGATATTTGACGTTACTCTAGATATTGTCGGTGTAGGCAACATATTTGAAAAGTATTTCAAATACTTCATTCAACAGCGAGATTTATGGGAAATAAAAACGTTCAATTTATTTCGATTTTCTCTTATAACCGGAAGTTGTCGTTTTTGTTTCCTGTGGGACTTACATATTTTGAAACTGCAAAAGAGATGCAATAAAGTGATGCAAGTTTTTATAAAAAAAGGAAAAGTTGAAATGTTCGATTTTTTTTTATCACTTCCGGTGACGACAGGAAGTGACGGCGCACGTGCTTAACCCAATTCGGCTCGCCTATTCCTTAAGGTCTATCACTCCTGTAAGTTTGGTATCTAAATCTTTTACCATTTCTGACATCTCGCGCGGACAAAATATTTTTGAAAAAAACGGAAATTGGACATATCTGACGAACAAAAGTGAAATTCAAAATATTGAAAAAAAATGTTTGGAGGTATTTATATTCTCTATCGTCCCTGAAAATTTCAAGAAAATCCATTCAGCCATCTCTGAGAAATCTTCAGTGAAAAAAAAAGAATAATAATAAAAAGAATAATAACTAGAAACTCATTACTAGTAATGAGTAGGTCTTCCGTTATTCTACTTCCTGTCGAGATTGGAAGTTTAAAAGCCATTCATTACAATTGAATTTTATTTTCTTCACACATTATCTGTTGATATTAAGGTTATCAGTATTGGAAACAAACTGCAGTTCACATTACTTTAGTCAAAATCGGTTCCAATTTGTGAAATGCATTGGAATTTTCAAAAATATATTCCACAAAATGTACCGTTGCGCCTCACAAAAAAAAACCACGCTATGATTCCTGTTGTCTATATTCACTTTCGGTCATGACCGGAAGACCTCCAATCGAATAGATATTTTATTCTATATCTTAATAATTCTCAACTAATCATACTTTTAGCTTTCGACAAAAATACACATGTTTGAGACAACTTCCGGTTTTTCGGTCGGCACTTCCGGTGGACATATTTTACATGAACAAGACCTAATCATCATCCATAATAGCCCCAATATCTGTCCAAAAAAAACTTGAAATTTTTTTATATTTTATATCGCTTCCTGTCACGACCGGAAGTGACGGTTACGTACGATTCTCACATGATGCAAACACACTGATGACTGACTATCAGTCTTGAAAATTTGAGACTTCAGTCGTTCACATTTGCAGAATATTAGCTTGAACAAATTCTCATTTTGAAGACAGCAAATCTCGCGATCGGAAGTAGATTTCACCAAAATACTTTACGTTACTCTAGACATTTGCAATGTTTTGCAATGTCAATAACATACAAGAAAATCATTTGTAACACTCCATATACAAGCGAGATTTAAGACAAAGTCAAAAACTCAATTTTTCCACTTTTTCTCACAAAACCGGAAGTTGCCGTTTTTGCTTCCGGTAGGGTCAACATATTTCAAAAGAACAAGAATGAAGCAATAAGCTAATGTTCGTTCTGCGTCAATAGAACAAATCTGAAATTTTCGATTTCTTTGATCACTTCCGGTGAGGTCCGGAAGTGACGGTTGACGAAGTTAACCATATTCCACAAACCTACTTGTCATGATCTATCATTCCTGAAAGTGTAGTGCCTTAATCTTTAACTGTTGCTGAG
This sequence comes from Ostrea edulis, assembly GCF_947568905.1. Taxonomy (NCBI): domain Eukaryota; kingdom Metazoa; phylum Mollusca; class Bivalvia; order Ostreida; family Ostreidae; genus Ostrea; species Ostrea edulis. The sequence goes on along the minus strand of NC_079165.1, from coordinate 51,229,790 downwards.
GAATTTCGTAAACAAAATCTCATTTTGAGGACAGGAAATCGCGCGACCGGAAGTAGATTTTACAAAGATATTTGACGTTACTCTAGATATTGTCGGTGTAGGCAACATATTTGAAAAGTATTTCAAATACTTCATTCACAAGCGAGATTTATGGGAAATAAAAACGTTCAATTTATTTCGATTTTCTCTTATAACCGGATGTTGTCGTTTTTGTTTCCTGTGGGACTTACATATTTTGAAACTGCAAAAGAGATGCAATAGAGTGATGCAAGTTTTTATAAAAAAAGGAAAAGTTGAAATTTTCGATTTTTTTTATCACTTCCGGTGACGACAGGAAGTGACGGCGGACGTGTTTAACCCGATTCGGCTCGCCTACTCCTTAAGGTCTATCACTCCTGTCAGTTTGGTATCTTAATCTTTTACCGTTTCTGAGATCTCGCGCGGACAAAATATTTTTGAAAAAAAACGGAAATTGGAAATATCTGACGAACGGAAGTGAATTTCAAAAAAATGAAAAAGCCATCTGGAGGTATTTATATTTTCTATCATCCCTGAATATTTCAAGAAAATCCATCCAGCCATCTCTGAGAAATCTTCAGTGAAAAAAAAAAGAATAATAATAAAAAGAACTAGAAATGATCTCGTTGCGAGCAACGAATAGGTCTTCCGTTCAATTTCTGACGAGATAGGATCTTGACTGGGAGAGTTCAATTATTAAAGAACGACTATACATGAATGGAATAAACACCTATTTTTTTTTAAAAAAAAACAGTGATAAACATATACATGTAAGACGTGATGTATGAATTACAAACAATTTCGGTTTTGTTTTATTCACTTTCGAGTATCTTGGGAGTCCATAAAACGATTGAAAAATCCACACTTACCGTGTAGGAACCCACACTAAATATTTCGGTGAAAAATGCAGAGTTTTGGGACAACTTCCGGTTTCGAACAACCAACTTCCGGTGGAAATGGTATGACATTACACTCTATTAAATAATGTTATGAGCATTTGAATTTTTAAAAAAAAATATGAAAAATTACATATTTTTAAGGTACTTCCGGTGGATGATGGAAGTGAAGGCAGGAAAATTGAAACACGTATTTCACATCTACATGTCACCATTTAACTTTCCTGAAAGTTTCAAGACTCAATCTTTGATTATTAATTAGAAAACGCCTGGAGAAAAAAACAACAACGGAAATCGTAGATATTAACGAACGGAAGTGACTTTTGAAAAAAAAACACCAAATAATTCACTAAACTCTGAAGATGGATAATGTCAATTGTATATGTGAAAATTATAACAAACACTTCATTTATAAGCGAGAGATATGATAGCAAAGAAAGAACACTTTTTCGAAGTTTTTCTCTAAAAACCGGAAGTTGTTGTTTAAACTTCCGGTAACTGTAACATTTTCTGAAACTCCAAGAGACTCTTAATTATTTCAAGCACACATTTTGTTTGAAAAGTGTAAATTTATTTGACGTTTCTTTCGTTCACTTTCGGTGGCGGCCGGAAGTGACGGATGACAATTATAAATCTTTTTAGAAAGCTACAAGTCACCACCAATCATATCCTGAAAGTTGAAAGACTCTATTATTAACCGTTTATCAAAAAACGGCCAACCAAAATGTCATTTGAAAAACGGAAATTTGGCCCTAACTCGCGACCGGAAGTGAATTTTGAAATAGTATTAAAAGGGTATCCCAGAGATGGATAATGTCAATAATATCTGTAAACATCGTATTAAAAATTAGATAGATAAGCGAGATATGTGAGAACAAAGAAAGACCATTTTTTCGAAGGGTTCCTCTAAAAACCGGAAGTTGTAGGTTAAACTTCCGGTAAGTCTAACATTTTCTGAAACTCCGAAAGAGATCCAATGAACCTATGCAAGTTTTGTTGCAAAAGCATAACTCTCAAATTTGACGTTTCTTTTGTTCACTTCTGGTGACGGCCAGGAGTGACGGATAGCAATGATAAACTTTTATTACAGAGCTACAGGTCACTATCTATCATTCCTGAAAGTATAAAGACTCAATCGTTAATCGTTTAGGAGAAAACGTCCGAACAAAATGTTATTTGAAAAACGAAAATTCGGCCGTAACTTGTGACCGGAAGAGAATTTTGAAATAGTATTAAAGAGTTCTACAGAGATGGATAATGTCAATAATATCTTGAAACATCGTATTAAAATGTTGATAACTAAGCGAGATAAACGAGGACAAAAAAAGACCAATATTTTGAAGTTTTTGTCTTAAAACCGGAAGTTACTGATTAAACTTCCTTAAAGTTTAACATTTTCTGAAACGCCGAAAGAGACCCAATTAATCTATGCAAGTTTTGTTTCAAAAGCATTAGTTTGAAATTTGACGTTTCTTTTGTTCACTTCCGGTGACGGTCGGAAGTGACGGATGGCAATGAAAATACCCTATTGCACTGCTAAGAGTCATAATCTATCATCCCTGAAAGTTTGAAGACTCAATCGTTAACCGTTTATTAGTAAACGCCCGGACAAAATATCATTAGAAAAACAGAAATTCGGTCGTAACTTGTGACCGGAAGTGAATTTTGAAATAGTGTTACAGGGTTCTCCTAAAATGGATAATGTCAATAATATCTGTAAATATCGTAAGAAAAGTTTGATAAATAAACGAGATATACGAGGACAACGAAAGACCATTTTTTCGACGTTTTTCTCTAAAAACCGAAAGTTGTTGGTTAAACTTCCGGTAAGTCTAACATTTTCTGAAACAACGAAAGATATCTAATTAATCTATGCAAGTTTTGTTTCAAAAGCATTAGTTTGAAATTTGACGTTTCTTTTGTTCACTTCCGGTGACGGCTGGAAGTGACGGATGACAATGATAATACCCTATTGCACAGCTACAAGTCACCATCGATCATCCCTGCAAGTTTGAAGACCCAATTTTTAACCGTTTATGAGAAAACGCCCGGACAAAATGTCATTTGAAAAACGGAAATTCGGCCGTAACTTGCGACCGGAAGTGATTTTGGCAAAACTAAAAAAAGCTCTTCTAGAAAATCCTATTTTACATTTTTCCTGAAAGTTTCATGAAAATCTATCAAGCCGTTTTTCAGAAATCGCGTGCACAAAATCGGTAAGAAAAAGAACAATAATAATAACTAGTACTTATTGTAACGGGGACCGTTACACATGTTCCCCAAACATTCCCCCATTTAGCAAGCGGTGCCATTTATTTCAGTACAAGTGGTTTTGACCATGGCAAACTGTCTAGCATGTGAATATATAACTATTTCATAACGTACAGTCCATTTCATGCTAGTACATATCAGTTATAAAGATCTGAGAATTTTGTGCACGTGCACGTACGTGCATGCACGTGCTGATAAGCAATTTGACCATCTCGATACATTACAAGTCTTACCATATGTGTACAAGAGAAGTTTCACAACAGTTCAATGAAAATCGAGAAATTAACAACAACTCAAAACTACAAAGACCGAGATCAATGCACGTGCATACACGTGCGCGTGAGTACCACACAACAATTTTGTTGATGCTATTCAATAGACATTTGAACAATATACTTACTATATGAATTTGGTATCGATCGCTTCACTCTTAAGAAAGTTATTGGGATTTCAAAATCGTCCAATCAGAATTAAGCGCAAGTGCATGCGCGTGCAGGGAAGTGATTTTGAGATTATTAATAAATTAACAGGCCCAAAACATACCTGCAACCTAATTTTCAAACCTATTCATTGCAATCTCAAAATGTTATAGACCAATATTCAAATTTAGACGTCAAAAATTACAATGCACGCGCATTCACGCGCACGCCATTTTGATAATGGAAAATTTGTTGACACCATTTCACAGACATTCATATCATAGATCCTCAGGGTAAATTTGAATTCATTTCAGTTTTTAATTCAATAGTTATGACCATTTTAGTACCCGAAAAATGAAAGAAAAGCTATGCACGTGCATACACAGGCACGTGAGTATGACTCAGCATCAATGTTGATGTCATTCAATAGACATTTGATAGATATACTTACAGTATAAATTTCATATTGTTTCCATCATTTATAAGAAAGTTATGGCGATTTGAAAATCGTCCAATCACAATTTAGCACACGTGCATGCACGTGCCGGATGGTAATTATGACTATACACTTTTGTTAAGAATATCAAGATACATATACAATACAAGTTTGAAAAGATTTTGACAAAAAACAAAAAAGTTAGGGTCATTGAAAGAATTGAACCTTCAAAAGACAATGCACGTGCGTGCGCATGCGCGTTTGCAATTTTTATTACACCGATCTGTAGGTATTTCAAATGTCTACCTATCCTGTAAATATCATTAAATTTCCTTAATTAGCATGAATGATATAAATGGTTTTGTATTATCCAATCAAATTGAAGCACACGTGCATGCGCGTGCAGAATTGAAATTTTGACGATGACAAACAGTTAAGGGTCCCTTGTTATACCTACGATATATAGCAAACGATTTCATTGAAAAATAAAAAAGTTAGACTGATTCCAAAGTTTGTAAACAAGAAATCCAATGCACGTGCATGCACATGCATGCATTTTCAAACAAAATGACATTCGTTCCGCACATCTACATATGCTATACTATCATCCTAAAAAGGTTTCAGATTGATCCCTTCAGTAGTTTCTGAGAACACTCGTGGACAAAAAAGTCCCAAGAAGAAAGAAAGAATAATAATAATAATAACTAGAACTTATTGTAACGGGGACCGTTACAGATGTTCCCCAAACATTCCCCCATTTAGTAAGTGGTGACATTTATTTCCGTACAAGTTGTTTTGACCATTGCAAAGTGTGTAGCATGTGAATATATAACTATCTTATAACGTTCACTCCATTTCATACTAGTTCAAATCAGTTATCAAGATCTGAGAGTTTTGTGCACGTGCACGTACGTGCATGCACGTGCATATACATAATTCGACCATCTCGATACATTAGAAGTCTGACTATATGAGTACAAGAGAAGTTTCACAACTGTTCAATGAAAAACGAGAAATTAACGGCAACTCAAAACTACAAAGACCGAAATCAATACACGTGCATACACGTGCGTGTGAGTACCACACAACAATTTTGTTGATGCTATTCAATAGACATTTGAACAATATACTTACTATATGAATTTGGTATCGATCGCTTCACTCTTAAGAAAGTTATTGGGATTTCAAAATCGTCCAATCAGAATTAAGCGCACGTGCATGCGCGTGCAGGGAAGTGATTTTGAGACTATTAATAAATTGACAGGCCCAAAACATACTTGCAACCTAATTTTCAAACCTATTCATTGCAATCTCAAAATGTTATAGACCAATACTCAAATTTAGACGTCAAAAATTACAATGCACGCGCATTCACGCGCACGCCATTTTGATAATGGAAAATTTGTTGACACCATTTCACAGACATTCATATCATAGATCCTCAGGGTAAATTTGAATTAATTTCAGTTTTTAATTCAATAGTTATGACCATTTTAGTACCCGAAAAATGAAAGAAAAGCTATGCACGTGCATACACGGGCACGTGAGTATTACTAAGCATCAATGTTGATGTCATTCAATAGACATTTGATAGATATACCTACAGTATAAATTTCATATTGATTCCATCATTTATAAGAAAGTTATGGCGATTTGAAAATCGTCCAATCACAATTTAGCACACGTGCATGCACGTGCCGGATGGCAATTATGACTATACACTTTTGTTAAGAATATCAAGATACATATACAATACAAGTTTGAAAAGATTTTGACAAAAAACAAAAAAGTTATGGTCATTGAAAGAATTGAATCTTCAAAAGACAATGCATGTGCGTGCGCATGCGCGTTTGCAATTTTTATTACATCGATCTGTAGATATTTGACATGTCTACCTATCCTGTAAATATCATTAAATTTCCTTGATCGGCATGAATGTTATAAATCGTTATGTATTATCCAATCAAATTGAAGCACACGTGCATGCGCGTGCAGAATTGAAATTTTGACGATGCCAAACAGTTAAGGGTCCCATGTTATACCTATTATATAAATAGCAAAAGATTTCATTGAAAAATAAAAAAGTTAGACTGATTCTAAAGTTTGTAAACAAAAAATCCAATGCACGTGCATGCACATGCATGCATTTTCAGACAAAATGACATTCGTTCCGCACATCTACATATGCTATACTATCATCCTAAAAAAGTTTCATATTGATCCCTTGAGTAGTTTCTGAGAACACTCGTGGACAAAAAAGTCCCAAGAAGAAAGAAAGAATAATAATAATAAGAAACAGAGTAAAACCAATATGTTCCCAAACTTCGTTTGGGGAACATAATAACTAGTACTTATTGTAACGGGGACCGTTACAGATGTTCCCCAAACATTCCCCCATTTAGCAAGTGGTGTCATTTATTTCAGTACAAGTGATTTTGACCTTTGCAAACTGTGAAAGATGTGAATATATAACTATTTTATAACGTTCAGTCCATTTCATGCTAATACAAATCAGTTATAAAGATCTGAGAGTTTTGTGCACGTGCACGTACGTGCATGCACGTGCATATACATAATTCGACCATCTCGATACATTAGAAGTCTTACTATATGAGTACAAGAGAAGTTTCACAACTGTTCAATGAAAAACGAGAAATTAACGGCAACTCAAAACTACAAAGACCGAAATCAATGCACGTGCATACACGTCCACGTGAGAACCACACAACAATTTTGTTGATGCTATTCAATAGACATTTGAACAATATACTTACTATATGAATTTGGTATCGATCGCTTCACTCTTAAGAAAGTTATTGGGATTTCAAAATCGTCCAATCAGAATTTAGCGCACGTGCATGCGCGTGGAGGGAAGTGATTTTGACACTATCAATAAATTGACAGGCCTAAAACATACTTGCAACCTAATTTTCAATTCTATTCATTGCAATCTCAAAATGTTATAGACCAATACTCAAATTTAGACGTCAAAAATTACAATGCACGCGCATTCACGCGCACGCAATTTTCATAATGGAAAATTTGTTGACACCATTTCACTGACATTCATATCATAGATCCTCAGGGTAAATTTGAATTCATTTCCGTTTTTAATTCAATAGTTATGACCATTTAAGTACCCGAAAAATGAAAGAAAAGCTATGCACGTGCATACACGGGCACGTGAGTATGACTCAGCATCAATGTTGATGTCATTCAATAGACATTTGATAGATATACCTACAGTATAAATTTCATATTGTTTCCATCATTTATAAGAAAGTGATGGCGATTTGAAAATCGTCCAATCACAATTTAGCACACGTGCATGCACGTGCCGGATGGTAATTATGACTATACACTTTTGTTAAGAATATCAAGATACATATACAATACAAGTTTGAAAAGATTTTGACAAAAAACAAAAAAGTTATGGTCATTGAAAGAATTGAACCTTCAAAAGACAATACACGTGCGTGCGCATGCGCGTTTTCAATTTTTATTACATCAATCTGTAGATATTTGACATGTCTACCTATCCTGTAAATATCATTAAATTTCCTTGATTGGCATGAATGTTATAAACGGTTTTGTATTATCCAATCAAATTGAAGCACACGTGCATGCGCGTGCAGAATTGAAATTTTGACGATGCCAAACAGTTAAGGGTCCCAAGTTATACCTACGATATAAATATCAAACGATTTCATTGAAAAATAAAAAAGTTAGACGCATTCCAAAGTTTGTAAACAAAAAATTCAATGCACGTGCATGCACATGCATGCATTTTCAGACAAAATGACATTCGTTCCGCACATCTACATATGGTATACTATCATTCTAAAAAGGTTTCATATTGATCCCTTGAGTAGTTTCTGAGAACACTCGTGGACAAAAAAGTCCCAAGAAGAAAGAAAGAATAATAATAATAATAATAAGAAACAGAGTAAAACCAATATGTTCCCAAACTTTGTTTGGGGAACATAACTAGTACTTATTGTAACGGGGACCGTTACACATGTTCCCCAAACATTCCCCCATTTAGCAAGCGGTGCCATTTCTTTCAGTACAAGTGGTTTTGACCATGGCAAACTGTCTAGCATGTGAATATATAACTATTTCATAACGTACAGTCCATTTCATGCTAGTTCAAATCAGTTATAAAGATCTGAGAGTTTTGTGCACGTGCACGTACGTGCATGCACGTGCAGATAAATAATTCGACCATTTCGATACATCAGAAGTCATACTCTATGTGTACAAGAGAAGTTTCACAACTGTTCAATGAAAAACGAGAAATTAACAGCAACTCAAAACTACAAAGACCGAAATCAATGCACGTGCATACACGTGCGCGTGAGTACCACACAGCAATTTTGTTGATGCTATTCAATAGACATTTGAACAATATACTTACTATATGAATTTGGTATCGATTGCTTCACTCAAAAGAAAGTTATTGTGATTTCAAAATCGTCCAATCAGAATTAAGCGAACGTGCATGCACGTGCAGGGAAGTGATTGTGAGACTATTAATAAATTGAGAGGCCCGAAACATACCTGCAACCTAATTTTCAAACCTATTCATTGCAATCTCAAAATGTTATAGATCAAT
>NC_079165.1:51146135-51218635 GCF_947568905.1 Ostrea edulis | reverse complement strand
CAATATGTCTCCGACACTTTGTGTTCGGAGACATAATAATAATAAGAATAATAAGAAACGGAGCAAAAACAATATGTCTCCGACACTTTGTGTTCGGAGACATAACTAGTAATCCTAATTGTTCGCGAACAATTAGAGGTCTTTCCACCTTTTCAGACATTCAAACAATGTCTCTGAATACAAAAAAATCTGTACTTTATATGCTTTAGACGGTATAAAAATTGCTTATTTTCAAAGTTTCTATATGACCTTGACCTTTGACCTTGACCTAATTTTCAAGGTCAAAGGTCAGGGATCTCACTTCAGTTTCTCCTGTTTTCCTACGACAAATACTTTAGGAGCTGTAAATTTCTACGCGAAATTTAAAATTTTTAAGGGCATTAATTCCCGTTAGGGATCAACGAATCATCAAAATCAGGAAGTCATCTTTTACAATTAATCAGGCAATAAGTTTAGTGAACATTTACGGTTTTCATACTGTAGTGATAACAATGGTTTTCACGCAAGTCGCTGTAAATCGAAGAAAGGTCAAAGTTCAGAGTCGTAATGCAATGCATTGACTTAAGGTTGATTGATCCTCATGTGATGTCATAGGTTTTTGCAAAATCTTTATTTAATCAAATTTTTCCCATGATTGAAATATAACATTCACAGGTATTTTATTCACTGAATAAAATAAAAAATCTGGTAAACTTTTGATACTGAAAAAGTTTTTATTTTCCATAGATAATCAATTATTTATAATTTTAAAAATGTTGTCAAGGGCAATAACTCCTATGCTGGAATTTCCTCTACTGCATGTCTATGACAATGATTTCACTAATATCAACAATTAATTTTTATATATCTATGAATTATCAGATTTCTTAAACTGTTGACATTTAAAATTTGTCATTTCAACAAGTTTTTTAATAATTTTCATCATTCTATTTAACGAAAATGTGCGATTTTTTAAATGTTGATATATGCTTCTGTTTTTGTATGTCTGACATCTTTAAAAGGGTGGCAACATGCACATTTTCTTTGGTTATTGGTTAGATTAAACTATATTGAGTGGAAATTAATACAGTTTTTCCACTTTTAACGATTAATATTGATAAGTCACCTGAGGATCTACCCACCTTAAGTTGGTTCTTGACTAATTGTGCATAGTATACCTAATCTGTACTTTATATGCTTTAGACGGTGTGAGAAGTGCTTATTTTCAAAGTTTCTAGATGCCCTTGACCTTTGACATTGACCTAATTTTCAAGGTCAAAGGTCAGGGATGTCACTTCAGTTGGTCCTGTCTTCCTACGACAAATACTTTAGGAGTTGTAAATTTCTACGCGAAATCGAAAACTTTCAAGGGCATTAATTACCGTTACGGATCGAGAAACCATCAAAAACAGGAAGTCATCTTTTACAATTGATCACGCAATAAGTTTAGTGAACATTTCGTGTTCGTACCATTTACGGTTTCCATACTGATGTGATAACAATGGTTTTTACGCAAGTCGCTGTAAATTGAAGAAAGGTCAAAGTTCAGAGTCGTAATGCAATGCGTTGGAATAAGTTGGTTTGTGACTACTTGTGCATATAACACTTTATATGTACTTTCTATGTTTCAGACTGTATGAAAAGTGCTTATTTTAAAAGTTTCCAGATGACCTTGACTTTTGACCTTGACCTGATTTTCAAGGTCAAAGGTCAAGTATTCCATTCCAGTTGGTTCCGTCTTTCTACGACTTCTATTTTAGGAGTTTTGAATTTTTCCGTAAAAACTTTCAGGGCCATTAACTCCCTTTGGGGATCACCGAAAACTTAAAAGTAAACACTACAACGCTTCAGCTTGATCGACTAAAGAATTTAGTGAAAGTTTCATGCTCTTATCATTTACGGTTTTCGAGGTGAACCGATAACAAGAGTTTTTTGCGTAAAGTCCCATAAGTTCGTTAGGGGTCAAAGATCAAATACGCAGGGTGAGATCTGAGCATGTTTCGAGATGTTAAATATGATGGTCTACATTGTTTTTCGATAAGTCTTAAAACGTCAAGAGCTTCTCGCGGCGGAAAGAAAAGAAGACAAATAATAATAAACAGAACAATATCAAAAGGTCTTTCCACAGAAAGGTGGAAAGACCTAATAATAATAAACAGTACAATCACTAGAAGGTCTTCCGTTGATAACGGAAGACCTTAATAAGAAACGGAGCAAAAACGATATGTCTCCGACACTTTGTGTTCGGAGACATAATAAGAATAATAAGAAACGGAGCAAAAACAATATGTCTCCGACACTTTGTGTTCGGAGACATAATAAGAATAATAAAAAACGGAGCAAAAACAATATGTCTCCGACACTTTGTGTTCCGAGACATAATAAGAAACGGAGCAAAAACAATATATCTCCGACACTTTGTGTTCGGAGACATAATAATAGAGGAAAAGAAACATAAGAATCACTTAATAAACAGTACAATCACTAGAAGGTCTTCCGTTGGTAACGGAAGACCTTAAGGTAGCTCCATCCTCATAAGACTTATCAATATTAATGGTTAAAAGTGGAAAAACTTTATTAATTTCCACTCAATATAGTTTAATTTAATTAATAACCAACGAAAATGTATATGTTACCACCTTTTTAAAGATGTCAGACATACAAAAACAGAAGTATATATCAACATCAGAAAATCACACATTTTCGTTAAACAGAATAATAAAAATAGAAAAAACTTGTTGAAATGACAAAATTTAAGTATCAACGATTTAAAAAAAACCTGCTAATTCATAAATATGAAAAGATTAATTGTGAATATTAGGGAAACCAATGTATAATAGACATCCATTAGAGGAAATTCCAGCATAGGAGTTATTGCCCTTGACAATTTTTTTTAACCATCAATAATTGATTATCTATAGAAAATATAAACTTTTTTCAGTATTAATAGTTCACCAGATTTTTTATTATATCCAGTGAATAAAATTCATCAGAAAGATATATTTCTATCATGCGCAAAGTTTAATTTATTAAGATTTTTGCAAAAACCTATGCCATCACATGAGGATCGATTAACCTTGATAAGAAACAGAGTAAAAACAATATGTTCCCAAACTTTGTTTGGGGAACATAATAAATAATAATACACTAAAGTAAAATTATTTTCCACAATTTAAACTGAGCTAACTGCTCAAAAAATGATTTGTTCTGATTCGTGGGATAAGCCCAGATCACTTCTGAGAACCGTTAAAGAGACAAAAATAATAAAACAATCAATTAAAACTTTGAGACGGAGCAATGATTCTTAGCTAATATAAAAACTCTAAATGGGATGGGGAAACTTGTTGATTCAGATGCTGGCTCACTTAACTAAGTATGTATCTTTTATTATAAAGATTGTCCTTATTATTAGGGAGATAGGGAAGGAAAAGCTTGTTCAGCCACGTCTAATCCCTGTCTTACCTAAGGTGTTTTCAGCTTGTCTTCTACCAACGAAGTGAGGAGCTGCAGTGACTGCGCTCTTTATATACTACCTAGACTGATTTTGATTGGCTGATAACCTTTCTTGATTTTCAATGCATAAAAGAGTTCTAACATATTAATCTGAATTTTCTCTGATCATCACATTACCCACGCCTCAAATTTCATGTGTCCCACATGACAAAAAAAAACCAAAGATTTTTGTTTAAACATGATTTAGTTTTCTTTTTAAAAAAATCTCAAAATTATGCCTCGCTAAATTAGCATTCTTGTTTGTGCTGTAACTGCATTCTTCACAATGAAATCTTTTCTCAATTTGTCTCAATCCACATTCACTTATGTGACTCTTTAGCTCATCCAGATCCATGGTCTTAAAGGGACACATAGGACACTTGGTTTGTTTTCTAGGAGTAGTCTTCGTAAGGGGCATGATTGAGCCTAAGGTGTTTTCAATGATATCTCCAATTTGGGTCAAAGTTGCTATGACTGTTCCTTTATGAAGAACTTTAGAATCTGATGAGAGGTTCATGACTCTAATTGGGAGTTTATCATCTGTATTGACAAGAGCTTTTCCAACAAGCCCATTGTCGCTTTTAATAAAGGTCTCATCTGGCTCAATCAATCCAAATCCTTTTGGTCCTATCTCGTTTTCTTTAAGACAAGCCTCTTCAAATGTAATAATCTCACTTCTTGGTGGAATGCTCAATGTATTGGCTAGAGCCATCCTATAGCATCCAATTTTGCCTTCAGAGAGCAGTGGAACTTCGTCTCCTCCGACCCAGATCTTCTTGCGGTAAATATCAATAGTGCATTTATTGTTGATCATAAAGTCAAGTCCTAACACACCATCTACTGATAAATCTGCTACTGGTGCCGTATTTTCATATTCTTGGCTATTTAGTTTAAACTTTAACTGTGTTTGACCAAAAACTTTAATTGGCTCACCATTAGCAGAAAGGATTTCTCTATTAAGATCTTGAAGCTCTTCTACTTGACCCGAAATCCTATCAAAAACTTCTTTGGAAATCAAGGAAACTGTGGCACCAGTATCCACAAGCTTTTACATAAAATCCTGGATCATTGTTTTTGCTTTTTATTCCCACTCGGGCAGCTCTCTTCTTTTTATGATTCTTCGATATAAATTGTTTTGACGATTGTGGATGCTCCTTTGAATTTTTCCCAGATTCTTTAAAGTCTTTCTTATCATTCATTTCTCTTTTTGGGGCTCTGCAGTCTCTTTTGATGTGACCTTTTTTCCCACAGTTATGACAAGTAGCTCGTTTCTTCCAGTCATCTAAATTTCCAGTTTCAGTTTTCGGTTTATTGTCTCTCTGGAATCGAAACTGGTTTTCTTTTAACTGATTTATTTCTTGTCTCATGTCCTTCATAAGAACTCCCATATTCTCGACAAGTTTTGTAAGCTCAGAAAGTTCGTTGGTCTTTTCGGTATTACCAATTGGTCTATAATAGCCTTTCTTTTCTGTGTCTTTCCTTTCTGCTTTTGCATATGCTTTAAGCTCTACAGCATGTCTTATTGCTTCGTTTAAGTCTCCCGGCCTTGCTTGTTTGATTCTTAGTCTCATATCTGAGTCACTAAGGGATCTAGAAATTGCTCCTTAGCAAGAGTTTCTCTTAAATCATATGGTGCTGTAGGGTGTGCTAGATTTGTCAGTCTTCTGATGCTTTGTCCAAGTTCTGGCAGAGATTCAGTAGCTTTCTTTGTACGTTCACGAAGCTGTGCTCGATACAGCTCAGTTTGGTTTGGGGGAGCAAATCGTCCGTTAAGTGCTCTGACTAGCTCATCATAATTGTTCAATGTTTCTCCAGATAACTTACCAATGACTCCTTGCGCCTAACCTCTCAGTGACACAGCAAGATATAATCCCATTTCAGGTTTGCTCCATCTCCCCAGCATTGCACAGGCATCAAAGTGTGATTTATAGTCTTGCCATGAACTCGAGCCGTCGTAAGTGGCAGGTTTTATATTTGGTTTTCCGCCTCCAGATGCTGATCCTTGCATGTCACATTGAACTACTCGTTCTGGATTATTTACAGGATATTTTTCAGTAGTCATCTGCTCACTTGCTCTCCTTTTGTCTCCATCGTTCTGTTCTTTCGTCTTCCTCCGATATGTAATACCGGTCTCGAATACATCTGGTGAATAAGTTTTCTGCTTAGGTTCTTGTATGAGATACGGGCTCAGATCGTACTGATCGGCAATATATTTTCCCGTCAGTTTTGTCTTCCCCACAGAAAATGTTCTCTCTTGATCTCCGTCAGTCGAGTAGGCTGGAAGTTTAGTTTCATCTCCTCTAGATTTTGATAGTCTCTTTGTCTCAAATCCGGAGTCAGTAGAAGTTCTTAAACCACTTGCTTTTGGTGTAGAGTGTTCAAGATGCGCCTGCTTTAGAATTTCACTCTCGAGCTCAAAACGAGCTATCTGGGTCTCCAGATCAGCAATAGTTTTCTCATATGCAGACTGGTCCATATCATCCATATTAAACTTTCTGCAGTCTCAAAATTTACAATAGGCACAAAACACTCTTTCGTCTCAGATCGGCTCACTGTCTCAAAATTTCTATGATACTCAACAGGTCTCAATTTGTTTTTATCTCAATATCCGATTATTTATCCCACCGCTGCCATCATTAAATGTGACGTGTAACCGAGCGGATTTACCAAAATTATTCAAATACAATAAATAATAATACACTAAAGTAAAATTATTTTCCACAATTTAAACTGAGCTAACTGCTCAAAAAATGGTTTGTTCTGATTCGTGGGATAAGCCCAGATCACTTCTGAGAACCGTTAAAGAGACACAAATAATAAACAATTAATTAAAAGCAAACTTTGAGACTTAGCTAATATAAAAACTCTAAATGGGATGGGAAAACTTGTTGATTCAGATGCTGGCTCACTTAACTAAGTATGTAATTTTTATTATAAAGATTGTCCTTATTATTAGGGAGATAGGGAAGGAAAAGCTTGTTCAGCCACGTCTAATCCCTGTCTTACCTAAGGTGTTTTCAGCTTGTCTTCTACCAACGAAGTGAGGAGCTGCAGTGACTGCGCTCTTTATATACTACCTAGACTGATTTTGATTGGCTGATAACCTTTCTTGATTTTCAATGCATAAAAGAGTTCTAACATATTAATCTGAATTTTCTCTGATCATCACAAGTAATACTATTCGTTTGGTTTTAGTTTCTATTTTATTCATATTTATTCCAGAGCAACCATGGTCCTCGGAGAGATCTGATAATGGTAAGTAAGCTCCTTTATGGAAACTTAGGAATGTTTATCCCTTCGAGAATTTCCGCTCAGCTGTACAATGTAAACCGTATCCTTCGAATCTGGTTACCGATGTGATTATAAACAACTTTTAGAATAAATTGACTCAAATTCATTAATTTTGAGAGTAAAAGCCACTATTTCTTTTCAAATCACTCCAAACATTGATCTGATATTAGAAAAAAATACAATTAGTTCAGAGTCCTTTACATGTAGATAAAGTGCCACAAATTTTGACAAATGCACAACTCTCACTTCTAAATGCCGAGCGTTTGGCGAAGGAGCAGTCACAACCCGTGGGTTGGACGCAGCCAAGACACAAGCGGGTTTCCAACCCATGACCTCTCGGTCACAAAACAAACGTTCTTGAACACTGAGCCACCGCGATTCTTAAGGGTTGTGACTAGATGGTACATGTTCCTCTCAAAGATAAGTTACCCACGAGTTATTTGTCCCTGAATGAAAAGTGAATAAAAGTCGTGCATCATTTCGCAATACGAAACAAGAAAAGTAATTTCATTTTTTTTCTATATACTATTTGTCGCATTTCATCGTCATATACAGTCTTATTAAAATAAAACCGGGAGGCGTACTTTTGCGCGTTTTTCAAAGATATTTTTCAGATATGAAATTCATACCAGTATGCTTAGTTAAAAGTTCCTGACGAAGTATTCATTTTTATTGGAATCCCGTGATGCTAAAGCTAAGACTATAATCTATCTGTTGCATTATGCATTTAAGAAATAAAGTTCGCGGTTTCGTTGATGCTGCAGGATAACCTCCTCGGTCTCGAAATATTTTGAAATATAAAAGTTTCGTTAGCCGAAGTTTGTATATTTCAAACAACAATTTCGAGACCGACGGACTATATATCAACTGCTTTGAATACACATTCCATACTTGGAAGAGGGTCACCTTTGTGCATTGCCATGTTTGTTTACGTTTGTATCAATCTCGGAATGCAGACAATTGATTTATATTGAGTGACAAGCATTCTTCAGTCATAGGTATTACATTTGACTGTGTATTCTATTTAGCGCCTTTGGCGGAACGCAGCTTCCGCTAAATCAAGTACATCGCTAAATGCCATCCGTAAATCTAGACGTTTAAAGTAATTCAGGAATGCGCTAAATCAAATCTACGCTAACTTGTTGAAAAAACGATTTCCGAAAATTTTTCGTACACGCCAAATATAATACGTTTACAGTATCAATTTGTTTTGCAACATACATGTATATTGATTATCTTGTATGATTATGAATTGCGTGTGGTGGTTTATTGCAGAATAATGATCGCAGCATTCCTTTGATCTTTGCAATACCGTAGTAGAATAGGATTTAAGTCACCTGAGTTATCACCTGAAGTAAATTGTTCTGATCACCTATTGTCCGGTGTCGCATATCTACGATCCGGCTATTTCACGTTCCGGCCGGAACCTTAAATCGTAATTTGGGTTCCGAATTTCACTGTAATTTTCGTTCTGTCCAAGGTTTCAATTTCTGAACCGCGAAGTTGTCATTTTTCATTCTACATCGAACGATGGAAGGTGCCACCACCTATCTTACGTCGGGGAAATTTCCCAATAATTGTTCAGAAAATGAAAAGAGGAAAAGAAGGAAACAGTAAACTCGTCCCTAAGTATGATGAGGCACTATCTAAGATACTTCTTACTATGTACCTATTATGGGGATCCGGGTTAGAATAGGTCCTCTGTACCCTTGCTTGTCGTAAGAGGCGACTAAATGGGGCGGTCCTTCGGATGAGAGCACAAAAAACCGAGGTCCCGCGTCACAGCAGCTGTGGTACGATAAAGATCCCTTCCTGGTCAAAGACCATAAGCACCGAGCATAGGCCTAAATTTTGCAGCCCTTCACCGGTAATGGTGACGTCTCTATATGAGTGAAACATTCTCAAAAGGCGCGTTAAACAATATAAAATCAATCAATCTTTCTATATACACAGTTCTAAAGGTCTACCACCTATTGTCTTGACAACAATTTTCTGTGGACTGGTATCTACTAAATATTCTACATGGTGTACAGGTAGAACACACAGTTCTAAAAGTCTAGCTCTTAATGTTTTGGTAACAATTTCCTGTGTTATGTGACTGCAGCTAGGTACCTATGTGCATCCCAGTTTCACAGGTTGGAAAGGGTCAATTCAGGGTGACAAAAGAAAAATCATATTGGGGAGAATTTTTTTCCCCGGAAATAGCCATTGCTATATCAAGTTTCTTTGTTATTTTCTGTCGTACATATATATGAATGTTTCATATCTTTATTTTGAACCTATGATTTATGAATCTTCAAAAATGGTTTCAACAGCATTTTCCCCATTTAAGTACCGATTTTGACATGTATTTGGTTTTGAAGTCCTTCAAGGTAGGTAGGCCCATGAGATTTATTTTGCTGCTTTGATCTTAAGAATGATTTACAATAGTATTTTTCAGGGAACCCCTGCCTACAAGTTGAAATTCACGAAAAACCGACAAAAAATTAAAGGAACTGTTTTTGAAAACCTGGTACACGGGTATTACTTAGCATATGGATGTGTTATTTTTTTGCCATTATTCGAAAACGCCTCACGCCACACTCATATTTTTTAATTCGTATTCTCAACACCTTTTCCACAACTCTTCTGATTATGTGTATATTTCCCTTCAATAATCTAGTTTAAATGCATATATATTCTTCATATATTAAGCATTGAAAGAGATCATATCCCGTGGGGATCCGGGTTAGAATAGGTCCTCAGTATCCCCTTGCTTGTCGTAAGAGGTGACTAAATGGGGCGGTGCTTCGGATGCAATCTAATTAAAATTAGATGTTGGATCCACTCGCATACTCGTAGCGAGTATGCGAGTGGATCCAACATCTTAAAAACATCCCATAGAGGGTCACGTCAGAGGTCAAATTCGGTATCACTCTAGACTTATCGGCTTCAACAAACATTCAATGATTTTGCCAGCGGTGATTTCATTGGTCAATCGAATTTGACCTCTGACGTGACCCTCTACGGAATGTTGTTAGATGTTTGTGTAGAGAGTATACAAGCGGATCTAACATCTAATTTCAATTACATTGCTTCGGATGAGACCGCAAAAACCGAGGTCCCGTGCCACAGTAGGTGTGGCACGATAAAGATCCCTCCCTGCTCAATTGCCATAAGCGCCAAGTATAGGTCTAAATTTTGCAGCCCTTCACCGGCAGCGGTGACGTCTCCCTTTGAGTGAAATATTCTCGAGAAGGACGTAAAACAATCAATCAATCAATCAGATGCAGTAAAGTGAAACTATCCTCGCCAGGTAATAATTATGGTTCCCAAACAACAAAGTCCCAAACTACCATTCGTAGACACTAATCGGTAGCTTTAATAACCCAGAACCGAAATTATGACCATATCTAAAGTTCAGGGTACAATAGCTAAAGAAGTATAAATTTTAACAACCTGGAACCTAAATTATAGCCATATTTAACGATCCGGGTACAATAGGTTAAGAAACGTTCTTAACAACAGAGTAATTACATGTATTATTATTTGATTAATGAAAATATATATTTAAGTTTTAACAAACCGGATCTTAAAGTATAGCCATATTTAACATTCCGGGTACAATACCTAAAGAAACTTTCTGAACAATAGAGTAATTATTACAATTCGCAGACAATATATTATAGTTTATAGTTTAAATAATCCAGAACCTAAATTATGGCCATTTCTAACGTTCCGGCTACCATTGTTGAAGACAAATATTTTTGATAACAAGAGTTATTGACAATTTACATGTATCTCTAAGTTTTAACAACCTGGAACCCAAATTATGGCCGTATTTAGCGTTCCGGGTACAAAAGCTGAAGACACGTTCTTAACAACAGAGTAAAAAATACTACCATTCGGAGACAATGAATTGTAGTTTTCGTAACCCGAAACCCAAATTAAGGTCATATTTAATGTTTTGGGTACAAATATAGTACAAAAAGTGGGGGAAAGCATCCAACCAATAGATAGATATTTGCATGTAATCATAGCTTACTTTACATGTAAAAAAGAAAAGAAAAAAGAACGGGGTGTCAAAAGAGGGGGTAAATGGGGTATCTAACACCCCATTCTGTTTGTTGCTATATTAGCTATTAGCCATACCAAGACATAAATCAAACATCATATTGCTCACTTTATGATAGATATGCGCAGAAATCACTCGCAAAATTTGTTTCCTACAACACATCATGTTAAAATATTGGGAAATCTTATTATAATAATGGTAATTAAATTATGTAATATCTTTGATTTGTGCTTATGCTCGGGCATGTTTAAGCCAAAGATAACAGTATTTTCAAGTATGAGGATTTGTACAGTTTTAGATAGCTATTTCATATCAGATAATTTCTCATACTATAGCTCGTAAACTTCATCTTAGTTTTCATTGGTTCTGTTTCAATCTTTCTTTCCCGCTGTAACTCTTCGGGTTCAACACTAATCCGCAGGATGTCGGTAAATGTACGAATTTTCACATAAATTAATCCAAATGAGGCAAACCTTTTATACACACCGGACTCGTTCACTTTAGACTTTGATGCGATACATAAATAACATACAGATGTAGAACTAAATTACGAATAAAAGCAAGTTCGATTTAAGAAGACTACATGTATGTTTGGGGTAAATTGTTGAAAAAATTATTTTATCTTTTTGCAATGTTGTTTTCGGGGGGGGGGGGGGGGGGAGGGGGGGGAGGGGGGGGGGGAGTTATCATTGGATATGAAATTTGAAAATTCAAGTCTTTTTCAGTATGATTATTTTTTTTCTTTATTGATATTTTTCATGGTAAGTTAATGATTAGTATGAAGTATGAAAGGTGAAGACAACGAACAGTGGTCAATCTCATAAATCCTATAAGCAATACATAAACGGTGGATTGTGTGGATGGCTTCCCGCTCTCTCTGTAATTTCTGCTTCCCTTGTTCATGATAAACCTTTTATTTAGCAAAATGCTGACCTACTCATAACATTATTGCATACAATATTTTTCGTTCCGTTCCGTCTTCCGTTTCGTTTTCCGTTCCAGGTTTTAGCAACACCCATGATAAACTGGTTCCCCGCTGATTGGTGCAACACACACACACGACAATCTGATCACGCGCTCGTCCTTTTCCGTAACCGGTAAGAAGACTCGGACGTGGATCGGCGCAAGAATTGCATCAAATCGATGCATTTCTTCGCCGGAAGCGCGCCCGTGGATGAGTGTTAAAAGGCCAGAACCGAATCCCTGAATAATATGTTATTTATATTTTCACCACAGATTCAGTTTTGGTATCATTAACGTCTCATTCACTCTAATACATAACATGTAGGTGGAAATTGATAGTGATGTGTATAATATCTTAGATGCATTTGAAAGTTCACGTTTCATAGTGTAACGTACTACTGTGACGTCAAAGTTACGTTTATGTATACGTAGCAACCAACTCTGATGGCGTCGATCCACATACGAGGTTCATTTGCGGTTACGGAAATAGCCGAGTAGTTACGATTGACACACACGAGAGAAGCGAGGTCAACAGGGTACCGCGGGGAATATAGCGCTAGCCAACGTAAACCGTGCATTGTGACGTCACATAAATTAGCCTCCACCTTTTTCTCTCTTTCAAATCAAACAATTATAAACAACAGCAATACACCCCGTTTGCAAATTAAAGTCATTTTAAACTAAACAAAATTAACCAAATTAATCAAAGTGCTAAAACAGTAAGAGTAAATACATTAGACTGAATAGCCTGTCCTTGATTCCAAACGCTGCCGCTACGAAATTCAAGGACAGGTATGTAAGAAACTGGATTCTTTTTGTCTCACTTTATTCTTTATTGAATGACATTCATTAAGTAATCAGTATCAACTGTATCAAGGTGATGGATCTACAAAACACAGTTACAAATGTTGTAGAAAATAAATTACCAAAAAATAATTATAAGGATTTTCAAATTCAGATTATTATTCTACATAAATACCATGATATGAACTATTTATCAAATAAGTTATGAATACTCAATTTACTTTACTAATACATGAATAAATGCAAGTACTTTATGTGCTGCTCTATTTACAACTATATGTATATGCATCACCTCCATGAACCTTTACTAAATATACAACTAGTACACACTATTGCACAAATATTACAATGTAGGTTCATGATTCATAAATAATAAAAACAAAATATAAAGCATACAAGATATCATACTATACCTACCCCAGATAGGGAAACACTGGTATGTCAGAACGTCTCCAAATAACAGACAGACAAACAGACTAGCGTACTGACACAGCATTGACTGATCTATCTGTAAACAATACCCTTATCTTAATAATTTGATAATAAGAATAAAATCAAAATAGAAAAGCAATCGGCATTACTCTGGTATTTCACCCAACTTGCAAAGTTTGACAACATTGCTATTAAATAATCCAATTTCATATTACACAATATATCTTAAAAATATATATCACACAAATACTACACACTCTGTATGCATCTCGATTTCTAATCAATACTTACAATGTACTTTATAATACAGGAGAATCTTTGTGCAGTTTGACTATAGACCAAAACACAAATGGCGCGCACGAGAAAAATAATCTCTATGACCAAGTTTTGACATATTTCAAAAACTTCTCTTACAAAAACAATACCATTTTAAACATGTAAATAATGAAAAATATGTTACAATATTTTCATTACTCTGAATCTGCACAAAACTTAATATACATGACACACCACTTTCTGTTGTTTTTTTTTTTTTTTTTTTTTTTTTTTTTTGGTCTACCACTTTTTGTCCTCAGAGAGAGATGTGAAACTTTCAGCGATTATAAACAGTACAGAGTTGCAGTGCTTTCTGTATATTACTTCCGGTCGTCAACAAAATCACATGCTGATACTTTTTCTTTATTTGCCGATGCTTCATCATTACATGATGATACTTTAACATTACAGGCTGATCCCTTAACATTGCATGCTGATTTTGCAGTAATATCGTAGAATATAAATCATAGTTACAATGTACATTTGTTTTATTTCTGAAAGCAGGTGACCAGGAGTCGCCCCCCCCCCCCCCCCCCCCCCCCCCCCCCCCCCCCCCCGCTCCGGTTCAACGTTATCTTATGGTTATCTATAAATAAATAGCAAAAATACAATAAATTAAATAAAAGGATGAAATTACAAGTTTAATTTCCATTCATTGCATGTGTTAGATTGCTAATCAAGTATCATCATGTAATGAAAAAGTATCATCATATAATGAAGAATGTAATGTTAAAGTATCAGCATGTAATGAAGAATGTAAAGTTAAAGTATCAGCATGTAATGATGAAGTATCCAGTGGCGGATTTAAGGGGGTGGGGGCGCAGCGCCCCCCCCCCCTAAAATTTTCAAATTTAAGGTAAATCGTGGTATTTTGTTTAGAAAAATGTACTAACCGATAACAGAAGCAATAATTTCATCCACTCCCGGAGAAATAAATATCAAAATCTTTTGTTTTCTTGAAATCTGTATTGGGAGAACTTAATTTTTTCGAAAACCCTTAAAATTTGCGTCATTTTTATTAATTTCACCGTATAAAAAATGATAGAAAATAGTACAAATGACTAAATACGAGATATATTTCAAGCTCTATAAAACCTGTAAAATCCGGGGGCTTCGCCCCCTGGACCCACTGGGGGCCTCAAGGCGGCCCCAGACCCCCTGCCTCATAAAGTGGCGCCCCCCTTAATCACAATTCCTGGATCCGCCCCTGGTAACAACATATACAGACAAAAAATCATCATATAATAAAGAAGTATCATCATAACATGAATGTGATCCACGTAAGGCAATTGTGGCGTTCCATGGGAATATGTATAAAAAAAAAAAAAAAAAAAAATCAAATTTAAAAAAAATCGATGCACTGTAGAAACCGCTAATGATACAATACGCTTAATGATACAAACTATATTTAGGGGTGCAGTTGCAACGCTTAATAACACAAATTATCGCATTAAGGATGTACAGTATAAACAGTTAATGATACAGTCCCCCTAATGAAACAATTGTATTATTAAGCGTTCCACTTGCAGTGTCGTTGCGACGCTTAATGATACAACCACGAATTTGCAGTCCAAACCGCTAATGAAACAACAAGTTTGTATCATTAAGCGTCACAATAGCAACCCTTAGTGATACTTTGAATTAAGATATAAGTGGAATTAATTTTATTTTTCAATTTACATGTATTCTGTTGACAATATCTTTTAAAATCATTATAGTCATGTTGACAGTTTTATACATGCACTTTTTCCATTTGAAATGAAAAATGTTATTTTTTAATTATCAAGACGTATACATACGAAACATAAATAGACTGATGTTAGGAGACAAATTTCTCATATATAGAATGTAATTCACAAGAATAAGAGACAAAAGAGCACGCGTACCGGTGTTATATAGCGAGACTTCCCCCGTAGTGAGACTTCCCCTCAGTAGATTGGCTATATAGTGAAACTCCCCCCCCCCCCCCCCCGAAGACTGGCTATATAGCGAGACCCCTCCCCCGGAAGACTCGCTACAGGTCCATGTATATAGTAAGATCCCTCCCAGGAAGTCTGGCTTTATAGTGAACCCTCTCCCGAGGACGTCTAGCTATATAGCCAGAATTCCAGGGAGGGGGGGGGGGGTCTCACTATATAGCCAGTCTTCTCTGTTTATGGTCAGGCTTCCAATTAATATTTTCATAATTGAACTTGTCAATGACTCTTTTGATATCCGAAGGACAGCATCAGTTTGAAGTGTTACAATATAACCAGTATGTATGTTCATAAGTTAGTTAAAGGAATCTGGTGTTCTATTATGGCGCGCAATCAGATTCAGTTTAAGAGTGGTGGGGTGGGACTGGGCGTGGAACAATCCTCATAGGCAATGGGTCTAAAGAGTCCGCCGTTATGCCTTCAGTGTGTGCATGACTAAGCCCTGGTGGGGGCATGGGATGAAGCCTCTGATGTTATAGAGTAGACTCCCCTCTGGAAAATCTACTTTATGCCTGGCGATTTAGTATTCCTTTAGGAGAATTTACGATAAAAATAAGATACAAAGGGGTATTCACCACCTATGATAATGTTGAAAATTCAAAATTTATTCTCTATTCACTATTTGATTAATCGTCTATTATTCAAGCAATGATTTTCTCCTCACCAGGAGGGGATCTATGATTTCAAATGGAGGGGTAGTAGGT
This sequence comes from Ostrea edulis, assembly GCF_947568905.1. Classification (NCBI taxonomy): domain Eukaryota; kingdom Metazoa; phylum Mollusca; class Bivalvia; order Ostreida; family Ostreidae; genus Ostrea; species Ostrea edulis. Next base: position 51,202,625 of record NC_079165.1, on the reverse strand, counting down.
CGTTGGGCGAAGAAAGTCCTAGTGGGGGTCAGGGCTGAAGTCCCCGGAATCTCTTGGATTCCAGTGATTTTGTAAGGCAAGAATGAAGTCTTTTAGAGAGACATTTTGACCATTTCTTTTAGCCATGCATGATTAATGATGAACGTAATAGAATTTATCTTAAATATGACATTTTAGAGGATCACGCGCTGGATACGTTCCAACCATGATTCCGCAACTGCTCATCTGTCCCTTTTTAATTTTTTCTAGATCCTCGCCGCACAAACAATGAAGTAAATTTATTTCTTTACGTTTTACATTTTGTCATTTTTCGTTATTTTCCGTAAATACATTTCGCGGGTTTCTGAGCTCATGCACGAGAGCTTTTGCGCTTAGAATATATACTACAGAACTACTGGTCAGTTTTCGGGCAATGCGAAGTTCGTTACAAGCAACAAAGGTCGCTTTTGTATTTCTGTGCCTTAGCCTTCCCTCCCTCCCTCCCACCCAACCCATTTTCAGTTTTAAATTCATATGCTTTCATTAGTGATTTTTCAGCTTTGTCGATTTGATGTTTGCTTATTAACAGCGATCTTGTAACGAACTTATTCACCTTTTTTCCACCACCGCAACGCGGAAGGGGACATAGGAATACCGGTGTCCGTGCGTTCGTCCGTCCGTCCGTCCCATTTCACTTTGTGGACGCAACTTCTCAGAAACCATTCAACAGATTTTGTTCATATTAAGTAGGATTGTTAGTCACCATGTGTAGTTGATCATATTATGCCGGAATTTTGATTCGACAATTTTGACAGGAGTTATGGGACTTTGTTGAATGTGTACATGCTACACTATAGGAACACTTTGTGGACGCAACTCCTCCGAAACCGCTCAATGGATTTTGTTTATATTTTGTGGGATTGTTAGTCACCATGTGTAGTTGATCATATTGTGCTACCATTTTGATTCGACAAATATTATAGGAGTTATTTGACTTTGTTGAATTTGTTCATAGTACACTATAGGAACACTTTGTGGACGCAACTCCTCCGAAACCGCTCACCGGATTTCATTCAAATTTTGTAGCATTGTTAGTCACCATGTGTAGTTGATCATATTGCGCTGCCATTTTGATTCGACAAATCTTACAGGAGTTATGGAACTTTTGTGCTTCAACTTTTTTTGCGGCGGTGGGGGACATGGCTACGTGTAGCAATCTTGTTATGTTTTGTTTTATTATCAAATAGTCAAGAAAATATTTATTTTCGGACGAGGGCACTGAGGGAGAAATTAAAACATGTACACGTATATGGATTTACAAAAGCAGAAGTTATTCCGTTTCCAATTCCGGGGTTTTTTTTCTGGGTAATTTTCAGAGATATTGATTAAGTTAGTTATCGCTAATAATCTATAAGCTCCTATTTGGAAATTTCATTAAAATACAATGCGTATGATATTCAAGCAAAGAGACAATTCTCACTCGACTCGCGTGATTCATTTACCATTATTAACGCATGATTATTATATATAGAAACATAGATTCTGGAAAAAAAAATGTATTGCCGGTATTATATAGTGACACTCCCCCCAGAAAACTGACTACATAGTGACACCCCCCCCCCCCCCATCTCAATGTGCTTGGTCTGAATTTTATTTTTAAATTTCCACCGGAAGACTGGCTGTGTGACATTTAGTAAGTCACCTGTGGAGCGCCAAATTAATATAAACCCATAATTGAAGATTGTTTTAATTATTTGAAGACATCATCAGTTCAATTATTGCGCGCATCAATTGATGGCAGCAATAATTGATTTGATGCGCACATCAATTCAAATGATGATACGCGCATTGATTGAATTTATACGCACATTAATTGAATGTTTGCTCTCTTCAATTGAATTGTAGCACGTATCAAATGAATCGATGATATTTTCAGATAATTAAAGATATCTTTAGTTATCTTAATTTATGTCAATTTGGCTCTGCATAGTCATCCCCCTTAGAGAGGTGGACATGTCCCTTAACCACTAGTAATGAATCTTCCCCTTCAATACACATACGTGATTGGTTGCAATTTTATCGATAATCTATCATATACATGTATTGATTGAACGGGTAACTTCTTTTTTCAGTCGTTCATCTGCTAAATTCAATGAGTTTATCAAGGATCAGAAATTTCTTTGTCCACCTACGAACTGTCTCATAAGATACCTTATGAGACCCATAAACTTCCCCAATTCAGGTTTAGTGAGACATTCATTTCCTTAATACGCTTCTTTTCAGTTCAAGTGATAGCTGGAGATATCAGATGGGGAGTATTCTGTCTGTTGTTTGCTAATTTCCATGTAAGAAATTTAATGTTTTACATTTGCGTGAATTAGACTTGAATTGAATATGAATGTTTATATGTACGACTTATCTTGGTATGTTTGTGCTGCCATACTGTCAGACAAGAGTTCTCGGAAACTAATCCGGTCTGAACGTTTGTAAACCACGGTCTTTTTACCACATTTACGCTGACTCCACACAACGGTGAACGAGCACCACGTGTAATTGTGTGAACATGTCTCATTGATGGTTATCTGTCTGTCAAAATAAACTTTCAAACGCTGATCTGAGAGTCCTTATTGAGGCAGAATAGTAAAAAGACCACGTCTACAACAACAGAGCAGGCCGTGACATCATCCATTCCAGACTCCACTGTGGACACCCAGTCTGCTGAAAAGGAATTACCACCTGATGACAGTGAAAGGGAGGATGTTATTCAAGAGCAAGAGTAGGACCTGGAAGATGAACATCGAAGTACTTATTCATATTCTACTTATTCTTGTGTGCCGACATCAGATATCCTTGCAAGGAAGAGGGCTGAATTGAGTAAAGCGAAAGCTAGGATGTTCTATACAGCTAAAGAAATAACTCTCCGTAAACAGCAAATGCAACTCGATGCGGAACTAGAAATGTTAAATCTGGAAAGGCAAGCTGCAGAAGCTGAAGCAGACTGTCAAGCATTTGAATCAACTATCAGCCATATTTCATCTGTACTGTGTCGGCCAGATTCGTCGGTTGACGCTAACAACCTGAAACCGAAGCACAGCTACTCTAGTCCTAATCATCACATCGCCTCTAGTCAGCCTCCACCAGGTCATATTCCTGCAGGTTCTACACAAGCTCACATTCCTTCTGATTCGCCTATCCTAAATCCGTATGGACTACCATACGTACCTACCGCATACCCTTCATCACCTTACGTGACTGGACAGGGAGCGCATGTGACTGACGTCACTCGATTCCTTCTGAGGAAGGATCTACTGTTTTCCTGATTTACCAATTTCAATGATAGACCTGAATCCTACAGTGCTTGGAAGCACAGTTTTATGTGTGCAGTGAATGGAGTCATGGATTCTGAGCAGATGGACCTTCTCATCAAGTACTTGGGGCCTGAATCAAAGAATTACGCTATCAGCATCAGAACATATAACATCTTCAACATTCCAAGGGGACTACAGAGACTTTGGGAAAGGTTAGATGAGCGTTATGGTGCACCAGAGCATGTGGGAGGATCAATAAGAACTAAACTTTTAGACTTTCCAAAACTTGGCAACAGAGATCATGAGAAGTGTATGACCTTTCAGACATTCTCACGGAAATGCATTTTCTGAAGGAAGATCCAAAGTACAGTGCTATGTTGGCATATCTGGGCTCGTCGCCTGAGATAAGGCCAATCATTTCCAAATTGCCGTACCGTACGGTCTACAGGAGAAATTGACTAATCGAGTTGTGAAGTACAAGAAGGAACACGGTGCTAGCCCCCTCCATTTTCAGTGTTTGTGGACTTTATCAAAGATATAAGCAAGGTGAAAAACGACCCAGGATTCAATTATGAACTGGACACAAACAAAACTGATAGGTTCGCTGCTTCAAAACAAACAAGTTCTGCAAGAAACAGAGTCAGTGTGAAAAAGACAGGTGTTGAAGTGACTGTTCCACTAGAACATTGTATCATCCACAAAACCAAACACACTCTAGACGACTGCAGAGGATTTCAATGCAAGTCATTTGAGGAAAGGAAGATACTTTTAAAGCAAAACAACATATGCTTCAGATGTTGTGCGTCCAACATTCAAAAGTCGTGATTGCAGTGCTAGTGTTTCGTGCAAGGAATATGGGAGCAAGTTTCACCCTACAGCACTTCACATCAGCAGAAACGACCAAGTAGCAGCAGTGAATAATTCCGCACCTCAGCAAGCAAAAGATACAGAGGCAAAGAGCCACAGTTTATACTCATCCTCAAAGGAGAATGGCGGGGAGTCTAGGAACAAGATCAAACCTGTTTCAGAGGTTAGCTCAAGCTGCACTGGGATATGCAGAGGACCTTATAGTGGGAAATAATACGTAAAAATCTTGCCGGTCAATGTGTTTCATCGTGACAATCCAAGTAAATTGGCAAAGATGTACGCAGTAATCGACGATCAGAGCAACCGCTTTTTAGCAGCACCTGAATTTTTTGACTTCTTCAAGAAGAGGAAAAGGATTTATTGTCAAGATCAATGGAAGGTGATGTAGACTTTGAACTGCCAACCCTGATTGAATGTGATCATATACCAAATAAAAGAGATGAGATACCTACACCTGAAGTCGCATTCCATCATGCACACCTCTTAGATATCACCAAGCACATCCAACCACTAGATGAACAGTGCCATATTTTTCTGCTGATTGGACGAGATCTGATAGAAGCACATCACGTCCTCCATCAAATCTTCGGATCACCAAAAGCTCCATATGCACAACAACTAAAATTGGGATGGATTGTCATTGGAGAAACTTGTCTTGATTCACAACATGCCTCACAGGATATAAGTGTCAAGAAAATGTACCTGCTACCAACTGGTCAGCCTACAATATTGAAACCATGTAGCAACAAGTTCGAGATACGAAAACTAGTAGATCAGTCTATGTGGGATGAGTCCAAGTTATTCATCAGAACTAAGGACGACGATACATTAGGCATGTCGATTGAAGATAGAATGTTTTTGAAACAAATGGACAGTGAATTTCTCAGAGATTCCACAGGAAGTTGGGTTGCCCCACTACCACTTCGTGAGAAGAGGCAGCGTTTACCAAACAACAGAGAGCAAACGGTCCAACGTGTTAGACTACACGATGCGAGCCTGAGAAAGAATGCTATGAAAAAAGAACACTTTCTTACATTTATGGGAAAGATCTTGGACAATAATCATGCTGAAGTTGCACCGGAACTGTCTGATGGAAAAGAATGTTGGTACCTACCATTGTTTGGTGTTTACCACCCCAAAAAACCAGTTCAGATTTGGGGTGTGTTTGATTCGTCCGCCAGATTTAATGGAGTTTCCCTTGACGACATTCTACTCTCAGGACCCGCCTTATCTAACAATCTTCTTGGTGTACTCATACGATTTCGTAAGGAGATGGTGGCTGTCACCGCTGATGTGCAACACATGTTTCACTCTTTTTGGCTAGGGAGGATCATAGAAACTTTCTACGATTTCTGTGGCATAAGGATAATGACCTGGACAAAGAGATAATCGAGTTTAAGATGAGGGTTCATGTCTTTGGCAACAACCCTTCGCCTGCTGTAGCAACCTTGGGACTCAGAAAGGCGGTTGAGTTAGCAGAATTAAAAGTATGCAGACCATGTTACCAAGTTTGTAAGAAATAACTTTTATGTGGATGATGGACTAACATCCTGTCCTACCACTGAGGAATCCATTCACACTCTCAAAGACACTCAGAGTGCCTTGAAAGAATTTGGTAATCTCCGTCTTCATAAATTTGCCTCCAACAGTCTTGAGGTTATGTCAGCCTTCCCAAGTGAAGACCTAGCGACTAATCTTAAAGACTTGGATTTACATGGTATGGGGAAGCCACTTCAACATAGCCTTTGACTTAGCTGGGATGTCAACAGCGACACCTTTCTGTTCCAACTATCAAAAGACAATAAACCTGCCACACGAAGAGGTTTACTTTCAACTGTTAATGGCATCTACGACCCTCTAGGCTTTTTAGCCCCAGTAACTATTTATGGTAAACTATTGCTAAGAAAACCCATAACACAGACTCAAGACTGGGATGAGCCACTCAGAGGAACTAGAATCAATGTGGAATTCCTGGAAAGACACTCTAGGCTCACTTAAAGACTTAAGGATTCAACGCACATATGTGACAGATCTCAGTAGAACTGTGACGAAGGAACTTCAGGTGTTCAGCGACGCCTCTGAAAAGGCAATAGCAGCTGTCATTTATTTTCATACAACAGATAGCGAAGGACGGTGTAAGCTTCGATTTGTTCTGGGTAAGGCCAAAGTTGCACCCATAAGCAGACACACTATCCCACGACTGGAATTGTGTACATCAGTGTTAGCAGTAGAGATTGCCCAATTCGTCCTTGAACACCTTGACACTCATATAGACTCTGTGAAGTATTACACTGATAGCAATGTAATTCTCAGCTATGTTTGTAACGAGTCTAGAAGATTCTATACCTATGTTGCCAACAGAGTACAACGTATTAGGAAGTTCAGAACCCAAAATCAGTGGAATTGTGTCCCCACTGATCGTAACCCAGCAGACCTCGCAACCAGATGTCTACCTGCAGCTGAACTTCAAGACAGCGCTTGGTTACAGGGACCAAAACATCTAGTCATGAAGAAAGAACAGCAATGTGATGAGAATGAACATTTGCTCATTGATCCGGATGAGGATAAATAAAAATCCGTCCAGTTGTTTCGACAATGAAAACACACACATCAAATGAAAATGATGACCGACTAGAAAGCGTAATTGAACGATTTCAGCGATTTGGTGATTGGAAGACACTTGTTTTGGCAATGAATGTTCTCAGGTACCTGCTTTTCAAGTTCCAAGGTCAAGACATTGATTCTAAGACATTTTCAGAGAGGTACCAGGATACAGAGCATTATGTGATCAAAGTAGTGCAGTCTGAAGTCTACTTTGATGAGATCGACTGCATTCGACGTCAAGAGCCTCTCTTTGGAAGAAGCCCAATAGCTAACCTTAACCCCTTTTTAGATGAACAAGGACTGCTTCGAGTCGGGGTCGCATATTGAATTTTAACTTGAGCTTACGGGAGAAGAAACCTTTGATCATACCAGGACGCCATCACATAGCAACCCTCTTAGTTCGTTGCCACCATGAAAAGGTCCAGCACCAGGGGCGCCACTTCACCGAAGAAGCTATCAGGGCTGCTGGGCTATGGATAACGGGTGTGAAGCGACTTGTGTCATCTATCATTTATAAATGTGTAATGTGTCGAAAACTCCGAGGGAAATTGCAGTATCAGATCATGACTGATTTGCCAGCAGATCGGCTTGACCCTTCACCACCTTTTACCAATGTATGTTTGGATACATTCGGACCTTGGGCCATTCTTTCACGTAAAACGCGAGGAGGTAGCGCAAACTCGAGGCGCTGGGGAATACTGTCCACATGCTTGGTGACTAGAGCAGTGCACATTGAATTGGTTGAGGCGATGAGTTCATCTGCCTTTATCAATGCTGTTAGGAGATCCACTGCTATACGAGGTCAAGTCAAGACATTCCGTTCCGATCAAGGATCCAACTTCATTGGGGCTGTGGATGACTTGCGCATTGATTCCATATATATCGATGATGAACCCTTAAACAAATATCTTCACAACTCTGGTACAGTGTAGATCTTTAATCCTCCTCATGCATCTCACATGGGTGGGGCATGGGAGAGGATGATCGGCATCACCCGTAGGATCCTCAACTCCATGCTGAATGGTGCCAGTGGGAAGACTTTTACACACGATGTTCTGAACACATTTATAGCAGAGGTTTGTGCAATTATCAATTCGAGACTTCTCGTTCCAGTTTCCACAGACCCAGACTCTCCGTTGATACTTACCCCAGCAATGCTGTTAACACAGAAGACTGAGTACGAGTTTGAAGCCAACTCACTTGGAAAATTCAACGATCGTGACATGTTCAAGGCTGAATGGAGACGCGTTCAAGCTTTAGCGAGTGTATTCTGGTCTCGATGGAAGAAGTACCTTCCGCTACTACAGAGTCGACGGAAGTGGACTGAGAGCCGACGCGACATAGCCGAGGGAGATGTTGTTCTTATCAGAGACAAGAGTGTTATACAGAACTGCTGGTCTATTGGTTTAGTCCTGAAAGCCCTCAAGAGTTCCGATGACAACGTACGCAAAACTGAGGTTCGTACCATAGGGAATGGAAAGCCTGCAGTTTATATTAGGCCAGTGGTTGACATTATTCTTCTCATTGAGAGTGAACGTGTTTAAGTCTAGTGACTGTGTGATTGACCAGCATGTGAAACTGTGATTAGGTTTAGTGAGACATCCATTTCCTTAATACGCTTCTTTTCAGTTCAAATGCTGATAGTGACAACTGGAGATATCAGACGGGGAGTATTCAGTCTGTTGTTTGCTAATTTCCATGTTAAGAATATCATGTTTTACATTTGCGTGAATTAGACTTGAATTGAATATGAATGTTTATATGTACGACTTAACTTGGTATGTTTGTGCCGCCATACTGTCAGACAAGAGTTCTCGGAAACTAATCCGGTCTGAACGTTTGTATTCCACGGTCTTTTTTCCACATTTACGCTGACATACTGTGTATGACTCCACACAACGGTGAACGAGCACCACGTGTAATTGTGTGCACATGTCTCATTGATGGTTATCTGTCTGTCAAAATATACTTTCAAACGCTGATTTGAGAGTCCTTATTGAGGCAGAATAATCAGTATAGTTTCAAAATCGTGTATACATGATAGGAACATGAAATCTACACAAATCGTATTGCTTGATCAAGTACAAAATACTACTTTTTACTTTTGAGGGTTCGCTAACTCCTAACAGGAGTTAATGCCCCTGTAAGTTTGCGATTTAGTTTTAAAAATTACAACTCGTAGAGCATTAGTCGTAGAGAGATGAAAAAAACTGGAATATGATCCTTGACTTCTGACCTTTAAAATTAGGTCAAATCAAAGGTCATCCAGAATATAAAAAGATGAGAATTTTTCATAAAGTTTTCATTCTACCTTTTAGATATAATATGTTCAGGTAGTCACATCGCAACTGATTTTAACACATCACATTACGGCTCTGAACTTTGACCTTGTTTGGATTTACATAGACTTTTGTAAAAACCATGTTATGTTATGTACAGCATGGATTAGAGTTTTTGTATTCAAGGATGTTGTTTGAATATCTGAAAAGGTAGACAGACCTCTTATTGTTCGCGAACAATTAGGATTACTAGTTGAATGTATGAAATCTTTAAGGTAGCGATGGATAGCAACCACGTGATCAGTAAATATTGTGTATTTTCACGTGAATTTATTTTCCGGAATTCCTTACTCCGTCATAGAATAGTTGAAAAACAAAAAGGGGTTCCGAAAGTGTTTTTTCTCTCCTGTGACTGACTCGCCTAGAGAAAATCAGCACATACCACATAAGTATCCTATACGTCAATGTCTGTAATAATGGTAGATCAAATATCATGTCTGTGTGGTACTTTTTGCCAAACCACCAATCCATGTATAGATGCGCTACGTAAACAAAGTTGTTGATTGATGCATCGTAATGTCCGAGTGCTGGATGCCGCGAAATTAAATACTGTTTATACAGTTATTGAGAGGCTAAATAAAGTTTCTTGCAAGAAGAGGAATTTGGTGGATGCATTCAACTTGGACAATGAAATGATAGGTCCGTTTGGTGAGTGAAAAAAATGCCATTTTGTATTCAAAAGTTCAACTCACATTTCCTCTGCTATTTCACAACACGATTTATAATAACATCTGTAAGTTTAAAGGGACTGGTTCACGATTTTTGAAAAAAATATTTTGCATTTTTGATGTTAAACATTAAAAATATAACTCATTCAATGTTGGCAGCCAAAATTTTGACTTTCTGAATGCAAGAATAAAAGAAATATTTTAGCCTTAAATCTGTGTTATGTAAATAAAGACTCGAGTCTTTTTCTGTATACAAACAAACCAGTGAAATATTAATTTTGTAATAAAAAGCATCTCAATTTTACATAGTCACATATTTTAACTTTTTAGATGACACATTCTACCCAAAGAATGCTTGAAATGTGAAAGATATAATAAACTTAGATCGATATCCATTTCTTTTGAAAATTTCGTAAACAATAATATACCGCAATCTTTGTTTACAAAACAAATAACAAACTCTCTAAAAGGAGCTTCTGTGATAATGTATAACCTTAATTTTTCTGCGAAATCTTTTAAACACATTAGACAGTAGGTTTTGATCATTAAAAGTGAAAAACAAAATTTTGGGGAAAATCGTGAACCAGTCCCTTTAAGCACACGACATACATCCGATGTATTATTTTGTATGTATATATGTATTCCTTGTGTGCTTAAAATATAACTCCCACCTGTGCATGTAATTGTAAACGGATGTCATGTACAGTATATGTATACCACATTTGTAAACATGGGCTCTCAAAAGTGTGTCTCTTTTATTATGGAAATGTCGTTATGAAAATAGCATGCCTTGAACTACAAGTATCAAAATAATGAAACACAAATATCTGTATAGATCTACTATGTAGGGGTAAGGGAGAACCAGATAGAAAGTGGAAGGGGAGGGGCATATATTGAATTATAATTCCCTAGACTATAGTATACATACTATTACTTTGAAATTTCAGTGACCTAAGAAATATATCAAACCTGAGGTTTCGTGTTTCACACAAACATGTAGGTTGACAAAACCTTTTTGAAAATAATGTAAATCAATCACAAGCCTGCATGTGCCCTCTCATAGGCAAATGTATGCATTGTATGTATAAGTAAGATATGTATACTACATGTATGTCCTTCTCTTGACCCACATTCTGTAAATAAAACAGATATGATGAGTCTATGGCAGTTTATGAAAACATATATGTCATCTGATATTACAATTTATAATTTTAAAACATCAGTAATTAAATTTTCACTGAATAGGTGTTGAAACACAATTTTAAAATTCACATTGTCTGACGTAGTCTAATTACTCAATGGTATAATATAGACCTAACTGTGCAAATATCAATTATGATGGGTTTTTTTCTAGGACCAATGGAGGTTGGATAGGACCAGTGCAGGTTGAAGTGGGTTTCGAGTCAACAAGTTCAACAGCAAGAGAGGTACTATATTTTCTTAAGATAATTTTTTTTTTCATTTTAACACCAGACAGCATTTGTAAAGACAATTCTGAGTATATCAGATATTCATCTTTTTTCAATATTTAAATATATATCTATATTTTGAACAGGTACTCCATTTACAGTGATGATGACATATCCCCTGGACCCCCACAACTCCACAAATTTAAAAATGTTTGATCAAGTTCCGGAGAGGAAAGAACTACTGCAAAATTTGGGACTTGGATGAAAAACAGTAATTCACTTATGAGCTCAGAGCAGTAGACAACAAACTTTAAACTACAAATGTAAATTGTGAATTTAAGGGAAAACAAGTATATGTACTCGTGTTTTACATGTACATACCATTTGAAAGACAATAATATTGCATAAATGTAAAGGAAATTTCACTGTTGATTATTCTTTCTTTGATATATTAGTAAAAATGTGCCCATGATAGAATACCAATTTTATAACTTCAAATAATGTGTTTGAATTTTATTTGTAAATCAAAATTTAATTGAAAGATACATCATTGATACATTAATGTACATGATTTTTTTTTATAGAAAAGTTCCATAATGGAACTAATTCACCCCTCCCTTATACATACAGTGAACATTGACCTTCACCTGGGGATATTACAGTTAGTTAATGCAATATACATGCATTCTCATATATCCAATAGTGAGTTTTTGGTTCATTGTGAAACTACAATTAGGACTCTTAAGCTTATGAAAGACATACATATCTGTGGGGGTAAGATGGCTCAGATGGACTTAGTGATCCATGGGCAGTCCATGGGTTTCTTTCCATTGATATTAATTATTTATTGAAATGTGAAATGGTTCTTTAAACATGTTCGGTGTATTATACTGTATAGTGATATCAATTTCTATCAGAAAATGTGTATAGGTAATATATTGGGTCCAGTTATTACAAGAAATTGTATGAAAAATAACTAAATATTTAGGCAATCATTGTGAGTGCAAAAAGGTCACTGCAAGAGCACATACTATAGATCATTCTTAAATGGCTCATAGAAACTTCTAGTATTGTGATGTTGAATGCTCAAAGTGGTAATTTGGGAATGCTTAATCATTTAAGTTATGATAAAGTCAGTAGTTTACCTCTGCTGACGGTATCTCTTAAAATTCATTTCTGGAAGGGAGGGGGTACGGTTACAAAATTTGACATAGTTTCAGATTTAACCTCATTTGGGATATTTTTTCTATTCAATATTTTAGATATCACTTGACTTATTGTACAAATGAAATAAAATCAGAAATTTTATGAGCAGAATTTTGTTGTCAGAAAATTTATGCCTGATAGTGTTTGAAAAACGCCATATTTAGGCCAATTGTTAAGTAGAATCATCCCAATGTTTTCCTTAGATGCATTTTGAATTTCTAATTAATGTTGATTTTTTATCTGTTTGTGTTTAATTTACACAACTATATATGACAAACAATATTTCTGGTGACAATACAATTTTTATTGGTCTCTGTTAATTTGCTCAATTTTGGCATTTTTTGCCTATTGGGGCCGCAAAAGAGGGGATTTCAATCTCACTTTCCTCGAAAATTAACATGATTACCTATGTCGATTTTTTTAATATGTTTTAGGATAAAGTCCAAATATTGTAATAAATAAAATTGAGAAAAATTCAATGAGTGTTTTTTTAGGGACTAGCTATCTTGATATATCAAATCTGATAAGCCAATGGATGTTTTTATCCTAAGTTTTGTTTGTCTTCTCAAGTAGTCACATCTTCAATATTTATTACATTTTGCAATATACCATATCTCCGTGGGGGTAATGCTGCTAGTTAGCAGGGTTCCAGGGTGAGTGGGGCTGCTTTATAGCCAGGTTTTCGGAGGATAAATGGATAGAGGGAAGGTTACTCTTGTACTCTGTACAGGGAAACAGTGTATGGGCAAATGAATACGTATATCATATCATATCATATTTTTAAAAGAATTACCCTATATACATGTATCAGCACCCCTATTGTTGCCCGATCCTACACCCGGGGACCATGATTTCAACAAACTAATCTACTCTATGTCAGGAAGCTTACATGTAAAATTCCACCTTTCTAGCCCAACTAATGAAAAGGAAGTTTTATGAATGAAATTCAAATGAGGGAGAAAAGTTGCCCTACTATTGAGTATATAAGTGTAAATTGAAGTTATAGTGCGAGAGAAAAAATACTAGGAGGAATCGTTTCTTGCTTTTACACTAAACACATTAAAACTAGTTTAATCTAAATTTAAAGGGACTTTCATACGGTGATAGACTCCAAGAAATCTGGAGGTTTTAACGATACGCCTTTATACTGTACACAAACTCCGCCATAAATTTAATACAATTCAATAAAGAGAGAAAACGTGAAAAAATGCATAGTTCAGGAGATATTGAATAGGTTTTTAAAAAGTAGGCCAATGTCACAAGTTCCAACTTCACAATGAATAATAAGGTCTTGCCATAAAGAATTTACATACAAAGTATCAAATTTATATCAAGAATAGTTCCAGTAGGTTATGTTCTTTTAATAGTGGGTCAACTTTTCGAGTTCAAGGTCACAAAGTCAAAATCCATAAAATGAAATGAAAGGTTTTGCTATATGAAGTATGAATACAAAATGTAATAGATCTACCTTAGATAGTTTAGGAAATATTGAATAGGTGAATGTTTTTATTAAAAGTAGTTCAAACTTTCAGGTCAAGGTCACAAGATCACACACCATTGCATCACATGAAAGGTCTTGCTGTAAGAATGTATAAACAAAATATGAAAGCCCTAGCTTATATAGTTCAAGATATATTTTCAAAGATTCTTTCGATATACATGTACATGTACATGTGTGTCAGAAAGCTTTCAGATAAATTTCATTGATTTTGGTCCAGTGGTTCTTGAGCAAAAGATTTTAAAATGCCCTCATCCTATTTTGACATTTTCGTGATTATTTCCGCTTTGAAAAGGGAATGGCCCTTCATTTAACCAAACTTGAATCCCCTTCATCCAAGGATGATTTGTACCAAATTTGATTAAAATTAGCCCAATGGTTCTGGAGAAGATTTTCCTATATATTAGCATGTAAAACTTTGATCCCCTATTGTTCCCCATCCTACCCCAGGGACCATGATCTGAACAAACTTGAATCTACTCTATATCCGGAAGCTTTCATGTAAATCTTCACTCTTATGGTATATTTTCTTAAGAAGATTTTTGAATGATCCCTCCATATTTTTGCATTTTCTTGATTTTCTCCCCTTTCAAGGAGACATTTTTCTTTGAACAAACTTAAATTGCCTTTACCCAAGAATGACTTATGGCAAAGTTTACTAAAATTGGCCCAGTATCTATGGGGAAAAGTCGAAAACGTTTAAAGTTTATGGATGGACAATAAGCCGAACAAAATTTTATCAGGAAAGCTCACTTGAGTCTTTGACTCAGGTGATCTAAAATTGATCTGTGTGATTGATAATTAAAACATGCAGCAGATCCAACGGGGAAGGATGATAGGGGTCAAAACCCCCTACCCCACCCCATCCACCCTGGGATTTATGACTTTTGATTTTTTTTTATTATTGCCATGTACCCCCAAACAGTTTGACCTCATGGAAAAATTGAGTTACCTGAAGAAGAAAAAACCACTGCAGATTTGTAACATTGCGACGCTTAATGATACAACTTATTGTATCATAAGCGGTTTGGACTGCAAATTTGTGGTTGTATCATTTGAGCGTACATAGTGTATGAAAAGGGTGCTATATAAATATGGTATTATTATTATTAAGCGTCGCAAAAACACTGCAAATGGAATGCTTAATGTTGCAATTGTATCATTAGAGGAGATTGTATCATGAACGGTTTATACTGTAGACCGTTAATGGGATAATATGTATCATTACGCGTTGCAACTATCCCCCTTAATGGAATTTGTATCATTATGTTAGATGACACGCCCGTTTGAAACTAGTGTACATAGACATGAAGCACATGTATGTTTGCATACTCGAAGTTACAAGCTGTGACGCTGTCATTGCAACTGCATTGGAACAAAATTACTGTAACATATGAACTGAATTTCTCTGTCATCAGACCTGGGTTGATAGAGCAAGGCTTTATAGTGTGCAAAATGACACGGGTATGATTTCACTATGTAGAGTCATATAATCAAAAATGAAGCCACAATGCCCTATTTTGGGGTTGCGAAATACATTATCCCCAAACATGTATAAACTGACTAAGTTTCATGGTCCTACGCTATACATTGTACAAGATATGATACGGGCATGATTGGAGTATGTATAGGCATGAATTCCAACAAGAGGTCCATGGGCCATATCGCTCACCTGAGTCACCTTGGCTCTTATCTGAAGACTTTCCATATATATATATATATATATATATATTTGCATGTAAAACCTTAGTCCCTATTGTGGCCCCAACCTACCCCCGGAGGCCATGATTTTTACAAACTTGAATCTGCACTAAGTCAGAAAGCTTTCATGTAAATGTCAACTTCTTTGGCCCAATGGTTCTTGAGAAGAAGATTTTTAAAGATTTTCCTATATATTTCTATGTAAAACTTTTATCCCATATTGTGGCCCCATCCTACCCTCGGGGGCCATGATTTGAACAAACTTTAATCTGCACTATGTCAGGAAGCTTTTATGTAAATGTCAGCTCCTCTGGCCCAGTGGTTCTTCAGAAGAAAATTTTTAAATGACCCTACCTAATTTTGCATTTATATGATTATATCCCCTTTGAATGGGACATGGCCCTTCATTTGAACAAACTTCAAAGCCCTTCACCCAAGGATGCTTTTGGCCAAGTTTGGTTGAAATTGACCAAGTGGTTCTGGAGAAGAAGATGAAAAAGTGAAAAGTTTACAACGACGCCGACGACAACGACAGACAACGGACAAATTTTGATCAGAAAAGCTCACTTGAGCTAAAAAAAGGGTACAGTGATTTGTTTTGTTGTTGTTGTTGTTTTTATGACACAACTGTCCTCTAAGATGCATAGCTGACCAGGTTTGATAGTCCTAGACCTCGCAATGTGAAAAATATGACCTGGTTACGAAAACGCTAACAAACGGACGGAAGGGAGAGCCCATACCATGAAAAAATCTTTTTAAATTTTATACATGTCTTTTAATTGTGTATCTAACTGACATATCTTAACTACATGTACAAGCTTCAAATTGTATATTCATCAGCGATCAAACCGATGAATTGATTTTGATTAATTGAAACTTGATTCAGTCAATCAAAAATCTGGGGTATAAAACCCACCCGGTTGAAGCCCCTAATTTCAAATAATACCATGTGTGTAATTGATTGTCTAGAGCTTTGAGTTCTATATCTACTAATTTTGCCCTTGTGTTTGAATTACGTTGGAGATTTAAGTGGTATTCGAGAAATTGAGATTTGAAAAAAAAATTCAGGAACAAGTGCTAAAGCCATACTTTTATTATGACGAATTGTTCTTATATTGTAGGAATAACAAATCGGAGACGGACTTTCTGACAAAACGTGTAGTGTATCATAAAATTCTTGAAATTGGACAACGTGACAACTTGAATTCGAAGTCATGGCAATCATTTGCCATGTAATAAAAGTCAAAAGTATACGAATGTGTTAATTTTTCATTAGCGAAGTACATTGTATTTGCCAGTCATTTCTCTCCCACGTTAAGAACAAATCTCAATCGGATATATATGTGATTAGAGTTTCTGATTTCCACCAATGTACCAATGGTGGAGAAAATGACAGAAAAGAATCTGAATGGTGAGGTTTCAGGTTGTTTTGTTTAATTTAGAAGACATTTAATGAAAAGTATTTGACAGAAGTTTTAATTCTGTTTCAGGGAATTTTAGAAAATGCGGTTCATTAGAAGAGTGCTATAACATGTCCATAGATAGTAAACAACCAGAAACCATAGAATGTAGGGATTTTATGGATCGAGGGTTCAACACCTGTTACTGTTTACACCACCTAAAGGAAGCCGACAGAGAAGGAAGATGTGACGTCACTCGTACGTATATTTATGAGTTATCTTTTCAGTCTGAGATAAACGAGTCCATTCTGTATGACATAAACCCGTTAAAACAACAAAAAGTTAGAATACGCACGCTAGAGGTCTGCCGAAGCCTTGGTTACCTTATCGGACCCCCCATCCACCACCATCAAGAAATAGTGATTAATTTTTGTTGCTTTTAGTTTGAAATAATAAGATATTCTATGCATGTCTTTTAATTGTGTTTTGAACTGACATATCTTAACTATAAGCTTCAAATTGTATATTATATCAGAATGAATAACGAATATTCCGTATTAGACACATCAAAACAATTGTGCATACCATCTATCCGTCTGCGTTTAGTAAACCTGAAGTGATTAAAAGATAAGAAATGTAACCTAACATGAGGACTATGGTTTGGTTCCAGTTGACAAAGCTTGTAACAACATTGTCTTTGTAAAGTTCATTATTACAATTGTATTTTAAACGAACTTGGCATTAATTTCACATTTGGTAAGCGTACCCCCACTGCCCTTTCAAAATATGAAATTCTTCAAACCTATGCTTCAGTTTTAAACACAGTCAATGGGAGAGATGAATATGAGTTACCGTACGTATAATGGATTCCTAAACTTCACAAAACCCTTACCAACAAATGTTTTACCAAGCCCCTATATTTGAGCATCACAAAAATATTATCACCTGAGAAGGTGAAACTTTAAACGTAGTGTGCTTGTTGGAACTGTTGGGTAGGGCAGGTTGCATCGTCGGAAACTCACGGTCGGTCGCTCTAGACGATTACCTACCGTGGGTCACAAGGCCAGTATTTTCGCTGGAAGGTGTATCTCGGCTTCTATACGCGATTGGTCGCTTTACCATTCCTTATTGCGATATTCAACCAATGAAAAAGCCCCTTATTTCCATTCCTTGGTAGCATAGAAAAACATGCTTTCGAAGCCAAGATTTTGACTACGTTTAAGTTGGACAAGTTACAAAAATTTCAGCAAGATGCTTTATCTGGATTACAGCTATGTTGGGGGAAATTGTTGATAAATTATTTTAACTTTTACTATATTGCTTGGGGGGGGGGGGGGGGGGGGGGGGGCTTTTCTTCATTGGATATACATTTTAAAGGACATATCTCATGTTTTCAAAGTATACAATATTACATGCATTTTGTCTTCTTTATGCTTATAGTAATTAATTCTAATAGTTCGTTCGCCGAAATTTTGCGATAATTAACCACAATACAGACTTAAATCTAAGCCCCGATTTCAAAAAGTCAAGTTAATTAGGTAGGTAGTCACGTGGTACAGTGACGTCACATGCGCCCTTCGGATTGTGAAGTACTGCGAGATATTATTAAAAACTCAACTTTTAGGGGCCTAATTAATTTACCATGGGCAACATTTAAATCGATGTTGATAAATTGTCCGAGTTTTATATGTGTTCGCCACCAGTGCACACATATAACGATGTAAATACCCAAATATAGCGAGTAAAGCGTGTATGAAATCGGCAAAATTGTGAGTAAATAATGTTTATATGGGTCGCTATCTACAAACTGTTTGGGGATGTTATTCCTTTATACATCTGTAATTGGCGCTGTTTTTCTAAAATAAACAGTGCAATCATATTTATTTTTGGATTAGACAAATTATGATACGTTAAATTGTTGACAACTAGGCCCTATGCCAAGCTATTGTCACGCGTGCATTTCGGAAAGAAAGAAAAAGACAACACACACACAAATCAATAAAAATATTCAAATTTAAAGTGGTAATCACATTATTTTATTTCGATAAAGCAATCTTATTACTATTTTTGAATTGTGATCTGCACGTCTTTAGGAAGTACGAAGTGGGAGCACGGCGTTATAGCCTACTGACGCACTCAAGATGCTACGAGTTCAATAAAGAAATAATTTTATAATTATGTTCCCCAAACAAAGTTTGGGAACATATTGTTTTTACTCTGTTTCTTATTATTAAGGTCTTCCGTTTCCAACGGAAGACCTAGTGATTCTACTGTTTATTATTTTTTTTTTCCCCTTTCGTCTCCTAGACCGTTGGATGGATTTTCCTGAAACTTTCACAGGTTATAGAGAACGATGGTACCTCGAGGCTTTTTTTCATTTTTTCAAAATTCACTTCCGGTCGCAAGATATGTCCAATTTTCGTCTTTTTACAAGATATCTTGTCCAGCGTTTTTCTCAGAAACGGTAAAAGATAGAGTCACCAAATTTTCAGAGTTAATAGATCTCACTTCGTAGGCGTGCAGTAGGGGGTTAAGAATGTCGGCCGTCACTTCCGGTCGTCACCGGAAGTGATTAAAGGAATCATCAATTTCAAACTTTTTTCTTTCAAATTGAAACCTATTTCGGTTTACTATATCTCGTTCTAATTCTCAAAAAATGTTGACCCCACCGGAAGTTGAATCTTCAACTTCCGGTTATATCAAATAAAGACTATTCATTCTCTCATTTTTCAGTGCCATAAATCTCGGTTATGAAACTAGTTAATGAGTTGAGTTTTACATATATTATAGTCACTATAAATGTCTAGAGTAACGTCAAATATTTTTGTAAAATTTACTTCCGGTCGGAAAATACGGCTTATTAGCTGTTTTCGTTGTCCAGCGTTTTTCTCAGAAACGGTAAAAGATAGAGTCACCAAATTTTCAGAGTTGATAGATCTCACTTTGTAGGCGTGCAGTAGGGGGTTAAGAATGTTAACCGTCACTTCCGGTCGTCACCGGAAGTGATTGATGAATCATAAAATTCAAACTTTTTTCTTTCAAATTGAAACCTATATCGGTTTACTAGGTCTTGTTGTAATTTTCAAAAAATGTTAACCCCACCGGAAGTTGAAACTCCAACTTCCGGTTATATCAAAGAAAGATTATTCATTCTCTCATTTTTCAGTGCCATAAATCTCGGTCATAAAACAAGTTAATGATTTGAATTTTACGTATGTTAGAGATAATATAGTTGTCTAGATTATATTTAAATATTTTTGTAAAATTCACTTCCGGTCGTGAAATATGGGGTGGACATATTCAAACCTTGTTTTTTCAGTTTCTCAATAATGAATATAGATAGACGTTTGAAACTTGTAGAGTTGATCAACTAGCATTAGTCCATTGTACACATGCATTCAATTTTTTCGTCCGTCACTTCCGGTCTATACCGGAAGTATTTGAAAAAATGTCGATTTTCCAATTTCTTCTAGTGATTTCTCAGAGATGGCTGGATATATTTTCTTGAAATTTTCAGGAATAATGTCTTATGAAATGACCTTGCTATAGGTATTTTTGTTTTACAAAATTCACTTCCGGTCGGAAAATACGGCCGATTTTCTGTTTCTCAAAAGGAATTTTGTCCAGCACTTTTCTTGGAAAAGGTAAAATATAGGTTCATCATATATTCAGGAATGATCAATCTCCGTTTGTAAGCGTGCAGTAGGGGGTTGAACATGTCGACCGTCACTTCCTGTCGTCACCGGAAGTGATGGAAAGAATCGCAAATTTCAAACTTTTTCTTTTAAATTGAAACCTATACTAGTTTATCAACTCTCTTTCAAAGTGTCAAAATAATATTGAGTCTGTCGGTGGTCAAAACGACTACTTCCGGTTTCTTGATAAAATATCTTTTTACTTTTCGTCTCTTTATCCCCATAAATCTCGCTTATATTTGAAGTCTTTCATATGATTTTCACATGTCTTAATAAAAGTATCAACTTCTAGAGTTTTGATAATTTTGTTTTTTCAAAATTGACTTCCGGTCGGTAGTAACCTGCTACTTTTTCTTTCTTTACTCTACTTGTTTTTGTTGAGAACTCTTTCAGATAGAGACGTGAAATTTTCAGGGAATATAGACAGTAAAGAATCGATGTCATTTATAGGAAAACGCATCTGAATAGTACTTCCGGTCGTCACCGGAAGTTACGAGAAAGGAGTAAAAAATTCGATAATACATTTCTCATTCATTGTTAAGGCACATTTTCTGATACATTTAAATGGTTTTCGTAGGAATAGAAAGCTCTTTACCGGAAGTGGTCTAACGGAAGACCTACTCATTACTAGTAATGAGTGTCTAGTTATTATTATTAAGGTCTTCCGTTTCCAACGGAAGACCTTCTAGTGATTCTACTGTTTATTATTATTATTATTATTTTTTTCCCTTTCGTCTCCGAGACCGTTGGATGGATTTTCCTGAAACTTTCACAGGTTATAGGGAACGATGGTACCTGGAGGAATTTTTTTCATTTTTTCAAAATTCACTTCCGTTCGTCAGATACGTCCGATTTTCCGGTTTTTGAAAGAAACATTGTCCGGGGGTAAACTTGAAAACCACTAAAGATAATCGAATGAAACTTTCAGGGATGATAGATCTATTTTCTCTATGGTGCATGCACGTAATATTTTTTCTCGCTGTCACTTCCGGTCGTCACCGGAAGTGATCAAATAAATCATCAATTTCAAACTTTTTTCTTTCAAATTGAAACCTACTTTGGTTTACTATATCTCGTTCTAATTCTCAAAAAAAGTTGACCCCACCGGAAGTTGAATCTACAACTTCCGGTTATATCAAAGAAAGACTATTCATTCTCTCATTTTTCAGTGCCATAAATCTCGGTCATGAAACTAGTTAATGAGTTGAGTTTTACATATATTATATTCACTATAAATGTCTAGAGTAACGTCAAATATTTTTGTAAAATTCACTTCCGGTCGGCAAATACGGCTTATGAGCTGTTTTCGTTGTCAATCGTTTTTCTCAGAAACGGTAAAAGATAGAGTCACCAAAATTTCAGAGTTAATAGATCTCCCTTTGTAGGGGTGCAGTAGGGGGGTAAAAATGTCGGCCGTCACTTCTGGTCGTCTCCGGAAGTGATTAATAAATCATCAATTTCAAACTTTTTTCTTTGAAATTGAAACCTATATCGGTTTATTAGGTCTCCTTCTAATTCTCAAAAACTATTGACCCCACCGGAAGTTGAATCTCCAACTTCCGGTTATATGAAAGAAAAACTATTCATTCTCTCATTTTTCAGTGCCATAAATCTCGGTCATAAAACAAATTAATGATTTCAATTTTACATATGTTATAGACATTATAAATGTCTAGTGTGAATTTAAATATTTTTATAAAATTCACTTCCGGTCGTGAGATATGGGGTGGACATATTCAAACCTTGTTTTTTCAGTTTCTCAATAATGAATATAGATAGACGCTTGAAACTTGTGGAGTTGATCAACTAACATTAGTCCATTGTACACATACATTCAATTTTTTCGTCCGTCACTTCCGGTCTATACCGGAAGTATTTGAAAAATGTCGATTTTCCGATTTCTTCCAGTGATTTCTAAGAGATGGTGGATAGATTTTCTTGAAATTTTCAGGAATAATGTCTTATGAAAGGACCTTCCTATAACTATTTTTGTTTTTACAAAATTCACTTCCGGTCGGAAAATATGGGCGATTTTCTGTTTCTCAAAAGGAATTTTGTCCAGCATTTTTCTTGGAAAAGGTAAAATATAGGTTCATCAATTATTCAGGAATTATAAATCTCCGTTTGCAGTCGTGCAGTAGAGGGTTGAACATGTCGAACGTGACTTCCTGTCGTCACCGGAAGTGATTGAAAGAATCGCAAATTTCAAACTTTTTCTTGTAAATTGAAACCTATACTAGTTTATTAAGTCTCTTTCAAAGTGTCAAAATAATATTGACTCCGTTGGTAGTCAAAACAACTACTTCCGGTTTCTTGATAAAATACATTTTTACTTTTCATCTCTTTGTCACCATAAATCTCGCGTATATTTGAAGTCTTTCATATGATTTTCACATGTCATAATAAAAGTATCAACTTCTAGAGTTTGGATCATTTTGTTTTTCAAAATTGACTTCCGGTCGGTAGTAACCTACTACTTTTTCTTTCTTTAGTCTACTTCTTTTTGTTGAGAACTCTTTCAGATAGAGACTTGAAATTTTCAGGGAATATAGATAGTAAAGAGTCGCTGTCATTTATAGGAAAACGCATCATAAAAGTACTTCCGGTCATCACCGGAAGTTACGAGAAATGAGTAAAAAATTCGATAATACATTTCTCATTCATTGTTAAGGCACATTTTCTGATATATTTAAATGGTTTTCGTATCAACAGAAAGCTCTTTACCGGAAGTGATCTAACGGAAGACCTACTCATTACTAGTAATGAGTTTCTAGTTATTATTCTTTTTCTCCGGTACTTTTTTGTCCGGTAGTGTTCTCAGAAACTACAAAAGGGATCGATATGAAACTTTCCAGGATGATAGTATAGCGTTTGTAGATGTGCATAATGATAGTCATTTTGTCTGCACGAACATGCACGCGCGCGCACGTGCATTGCAATTTTGGTACAAAAAATGGAAAATCAGAATATTGAAGGAAGCGATATAAAACCTAAATAGGATGATAGTATATCATTTGTACATATGAAAAATAATATTTATTTTGTCAGCACGTGCACGCATGCGCGTGCACGCGCATTACAAAATTTGTACGCTAACTTTGGAATCAGTCTAACTTTTTTGTTGTTCATTGAAATGGCTTGAAATTCATATCATAGGTAGATATTGAGACTCTTAACTGATTTGCATGGTCAAAATTACCAATTTGCACGCGCATGCACGTGCGCTTCATTTTGATTGGATAATACTAAAACGTTTGTAACTATCTTGTTTATGAAGTGAATGAGATGATATTCACAGCATATGTAGACAATATGTGTATCTATATATTGTTGTAAGAAAAAAATGCCAACGCACACGCCCATGCGCGTGCAACGTTTTTAAATGTTCAATTTTTAAAGGACGATAACGTTTTTGTTTTTCATCAAATTCTATTGATATTAATGGTTTAGATGTGTCTTGTTACTCCTTACAAATTGTTGTGGTTAGAATTACTGCTCAGCACGTGCATGCACGTGTGCTGAATTCTGATTGGACGATTTTAAAATCGCTATAACTTCCTTGTATTTGGTGTAAACGTTATGAAATTCACACTGTGGGTATATGATACACATGCCTGTTGAACGACATCAACAAAAATTCGGAATCATACACGTGTGCGCGTGTATGCGCGTGCAACGCTTTCTTTCATTTTTTTGGTACTGAAATGACCATATTGAACGTACTACATGTAATTAAAGGCTAAGATAAAATGATTTTTTGCTATAGATTCACAAGGACATCACATTTTATTTGGGGGAGGTTTGGGGAACATATGTAACGGTCCCCGTTACAATTAGAACTAGTTCAATTTAAAGTTAGGAAATACAATATTCTATTATTTGTATAATTAAAAGTTCAATTATTTTGTATCTTTATTTTTTGTTGTTGTAAATCTACCAGTTGGTAGAAGTTACATTGTATCGTCGATATATGTTGTTACAAGGTGAAGGTCAGTTGATCCGAGTGTGTATTGAATTTGAAGAGCAAAACAGAATGTATGCTATAGGCCTACCAGTGCTTATAGCTTCGATATATCCATTTTCTCGCAGTTTATCAGGGTCTCTGTCCAAGTGATGTTTGAAAAGGTGACTGGGTGTGTTTTTTAAGTTAAAGTTCTTGCTCCAACAAAAAAATTATTCACGTCTTTTTTCTCGTACCTTCCTTCGAAAATTTTTTAAAATACTGTCTAAATCCTTTCTACCGACAACTAGTACATGCGAGCACGGCACAAAACATCTTAATGCATTATTATTTACAAGCCGTTAATGTGACAATTGGTTTCTTGTCGATTAAATCTAATTTGTTTATGAAATGGCTAATAGATGTTTTCAAACCCGAGGGCGCATATGACGTCACACAAAATGGCGCGTAAACTAGCGAAAGAAAATATGCATATCGCAAGATTTGAATTTCATCGCTCTCAAACTAGAAAACTACGCAAAATATTTCATTTAAAACACATTTAAAGTAGTTTTAGGCATAAAAAGAGTTAATTTTGCTGAAAAAATGAAAACGTTTAGAAACATGCGTTGTGTCCTTTAATATATTTTTTGGGGATCTACAATATATCATACAGAATTTTAAAAGTATCCTCAGTCTGTATCACCCATAGCATATTTTCTATAAATCAAATAATCCGAAGTCACTACAATACCTAACAAATCTGTTGAAATTTGCTCTGGTCAATGAAAATATTTAAACTTTATATATATGACTGGTGTCATGAGAAAAGGGCCCTTACGGTCAAAATTTCACATTTTTAGTTTTTCCTAGAATTTTATAATGTATCATTTTCTGTTCACAAAAATACCAAATTCATGCTGATATCACGTTATTTAGCGTTTTTATGACAATTTTTGGGACACATCTGTAAAAAAAATTAGAAACGTCAAAGTAAAGAAATTGTAACGTCATACGTCAAATAATGCTGATTATATTGCGTGTCCATGAAATCAATTCCAATTACTGTCATATATTCATTTCAAACACAAATATTTGATCTTATATTGTGGGGGAAAAGAAACATAATATAGAAATGGTAATATTTCAATTTCCAACGACCTGAACACCGGTGAATTCGCACGGAAAGACGCAGCATCAATTTAAGGTCACATTTACGCAATCATTTTACTTATGTGTTCAGAACTCACTTTCAACACAAATATGCATAAATGAATGAATAAATATAAGGTTAAATAGTAAATTAATAAATATAGTTCAGTGACATTACTTGTCGGCGAGAATTCATTCCTCAGGCAGAGCGAGACAGGCGCGGATCTAGAAATTTTTCAAAGGGGGGGGGGGGGTGAAGAGGAAATACAGGGGCGGGTCTAGGAATTGCTGTTACGAGGGGCGCCACTTTATGAGGCAGGGGGTTTGGGGGCCGCCTTGGGGTCCCCAGTGAGTCCAGGGTGGGGGCCCAGGGGGCGAAGCCCCCGAAAGCTCCTGGATTTTACAGATTTTATAGGGCTTAAAATATGTCTCCTATTTAAGTCATTTTTACTATTTTCTATCATTCTTAATCAGGTGAAATTAGTAAAATGACGCAAATTTTAAGGGTTTTTGGAAAAAATTAAGTTCTCCCAATGAAGTAATTCAAGAAAGCAAAAAGATTTTGTCATTCATTTCTCCCGGAGTAGAAGAAATTATTGCTTCTTTTATCGTTTAGTACATTTGTCTAAACAAGATATCACGATTTACCTTAAATTTGAAAATTTTAGGGGTGGGGGCGCCGGCTGCGCCCCCACTTAAATCCGCCACTGAAATGAGAGTTGTTATAACGTACGTTAACATAATTCAACGACAACTTAACAGGAATGCTCTCAATTTGTATTTCTAAATTCAAATTTGGATTAATGTTATTGTATAATTATCAGACGTAGATCTGTCACTCTTGATTTTAAAACGAATCCTGTTTTAGAATGCATTCTGATTTACTCCCAGTAATTCGGGTTTTTCATTTAAAAAATAAAATGAAATATTACAGATACAAACTATATAAAAGATAATCTGAATTATCATAACCTGATAGAAATGTTGACGCACAATTGTATAAACAATTTCCATCGCCTAGGATTTTAATAACCCTAGTCATTCTCTCTCTCTGTCTCTCTCTCTCTCTCTGTCTGTCTCTCTCTGTCTCTGTCTCTCTCTCTCTCTCTCTCTCTCTCTCTCTCTCTCTCTTTAATTTAGCGAATCCAAAGGAGGGGGGGGGGTTGCAATCCCCGTACCCCCCCTTTAGATCCTCCACTGCGAGACATCTTTGACTGAGTCTTTTACAAACGATCTTGCCTGACGGTACATGTATTTTTGTCTTATGAATTTGATTGATGATAATATAAGTTCATTTTGTATTTAATCAGATATATAGTTATCTCACCTTTAGCTAAAACCCGCGGTAGTCTCCTGTTACAACAGCTCTGTTTCGACACAATGTAATTAGCTTTTCGTCATACACCGGAAATGAAAGTGAAAATTTCGAAATAGCACACTTTGAAATACCCGACAGATTACAAAAATGGGTGTATTCCAGTTCCACTACAGCAACGTTTTGTGAGCGATGACTACGCGCGTGTATTTCACTTTACACTGTTCTTACCAGGTTTGAAAGAAAACCATTGTCTATCGCAAATGTAAACTATATTTTAACTAAATAAAGCATTAAAACTTTTGCCGTTGAGAGATACCAATAAATGTACGAGAATACAGTATCTGCTAGACTTTTTATGTGGACAGGCTAATGAAATCTTTATATGGTCCGACCAAAATGCACCATCAAAAGTAAGGCATAACGTAGCAATTTTTATTCTGATCTAAGAAAATAAAAGAATCAGACTTGATACAAAAGAGCGCTATCCAACACAAAATGTGTTTATCAATTAATTACAGAGAAAGTATATACATGTATTATTTAACCTGCACAACTATCGCGAATGGATATTGCATCTGTATGATGTACCATGAATAAAACAGTGCTAGGGCGATGGGACGGCATTTGAACCACCAACGCCGATCTTATAGTCTTCATGAATAAGGTAGCGATTGTACTATTTTTACCGCCCCTTCCATACATGCCCCGAAAAGGTGAATTTTTCTTGGTGTTGTGAACTAGAGGGTCCGTCTTGTCTAGAATTTTGGGGAGAAATTCAAGGTTTAATGAACCTGAGACCGTTGTTTTGAGCAAGAGGCATCGGACGGCGTGTACGTATACGTGCTATTCTCTCTAGTGAGGTTTACACATTCATAGTAAACTGCGTGTCGAGATGCAGAAATATTTCTATATCTAGAACTTCATACCCATGGAATTATATCTTAAATTGAAAACAAAAATGCATTCCGTTATTTTGCAATAGATCGTTTGTAATAGTTAGAAACCGTTTTCCCAAGCTAAAAAAAAAGTCATGTGAATAAAAAAAAAATCAAACTGAAATACAGCAGTCATATATGATGTGGTAATTTGAATGTGTTTTGAAGCGCGTGAAGAAGTTTTTACTTTTGTATATGACTGTACCTTGAGAAATTTCGTTTCTCCTCCTTTGAGACAGTGACCAACACGCGGCATCGAGTAGATTTACATTTTAGACAAACATTAGATCTGAGACGGGCGATTTTAATGTAATGAAAACATAAATTGTTGACAGCCCCACTTTACTACTTGTTGTTGTTTTGTTTGCATCATAATTTGCACTAAGGATATATTTACAATGTTTCACAATATGGCAGCGTAACCACCGGACATGCGATAGTAAAATGAAACACATGTAGCGGGTGTGTATGAATATTCGCTGTTCACGCGTCGCATTTATTCAGTTTGTGTGAGTGAAATAGTAAAAGTTTACATAGACATGCATGTACCGGGGCATCCGCAAGTATTTGACATTGGAGAGGCGAACTGGATCGAAAACTAGCATGGTTTGGCTTAAATTCAGAATCCCACCTGAATCTTGATATAATTCTTTTCCTATTTTGTAATTATCTTCAGGACACCATAGCAACTGTTTAAAGTGATCATTTAAATAATTATTCTTTTTGAAATTTATAGAACTTTACCAATAAACATGAATTTAGCTACAGTTCCGCATCTAACATGAATTATGACAGATCTACCATTGCTCCCCTCACAGACAGAATTGTATCTTGTGAAAAATCATATCTTTTTCGAGGATGCTAGCAAAAGAAGTGCATGAGATTTGGGCTGTATATTTGACATAGGGTACTGCAGGGAGTGGCAATCCGTATTCACTGTATTGGAAAATCACGTGCGGAAACGAAAGGGCGAGTCCATTGTTGCCATGTGACTTGGAAGTTCATTCTTCACATGCTTCATACAAGTATCATGCACAACGAGATAATCTTATACATAATGCTAGTACTCTTACAAGTACAATATGCAAGAGCCCTACGGTCCGTATGCATTGATAGGTTGTCCCCCTTGTTTTCAGAACGTTCATTTTCCGATATTTTTACATGCATAGTTATTTTTACATTAAACAAGATCTATTTAGTGACTTCCCCTTTCCCCCCGGGATTTTGACCTTTGGACAAAATAACACATCTATCTGAGTTTGTTTTTTTTTTTTGGCTTGTCGATAATATTAGCCAACTTCTCTGTAACAACCCCCCCCCCCCCCCCCCCTTACTTTGTACAGTGTATATTGAAGCGGGGATGTATTTGTGTCTATAAAGACAGGTGAGGAAAAAGCCTGTGTTACCAAGCGTTTGTACAGGTCTACATCTCCAGTACGAGTTCCAGGGGCGGATCCAGGAATTGTGGTTACGGGGAGCGCCACTTTATGAGGCAGTGGTTCAAGGGTAAGCCCTGGTGGGGGTCCAGGGGCGAAACCCCCAGAAGCTCCTGGATTTTACAGATTTTAGGGGGGCTTGAAATATTTCTCCTATTAAGTCATTTGTACTATTTTCTATCATTTTAATAAGGTGAAATTAATAAAATGACCCAAATTTTAAGGTGTTTTTGGAAAAATTTAAGTTCTCCCAATAAAGTAATTCAAGATATCAAAGGATTTTGTCATTTATTTCTCCGGGAGTGGAAGAAATTATTGCTTCTTTTATCGTTTAGTACATTTTCCGAAACAACATACCGCGATTTACCTTAAATTTGAAAATTTTAGGGGGGGGGGGGGGGGGGGGGGCGCCGGTTGCGCCCCCCTCAAAATCCGCCACTGAGTTCGTAGTTCCATCATACGGGAGCAATGTGTGTTTGTTTTTTTAACAGACTTGGTATTTCATCGGTTTCTATAGGTATGTTAAACTTACTTGCGTATTAAGTACTGCCGTAATTTGTTCTATTTGTGTTGTCGGCACAATTTTAGCCAGTAATTGTGACATTCGATCTAAAACACACCTCTCTCGTGTAAACACAATTGATGTCTCACCTACGCTAATTACAAAATGACATGTGAACGGGATTGTAAGACCATATCTTAATTCAAATTTGCATCTAATTTTTAAATTGAATCATGCATAAACATACCAGAGGCGGATCCAGGATTTCCGAAAGGGGGGATGGTGGCACATGTGAAAGAGAAGTATTAGTTAAAATAATCAACCATTTTGGGTGCCAAATCTGGAATTTTCATCTTTATATCTTTGATAGTGGCACGACAAAACACACACACTACAGCTGACACATTGAGTATCGGGAATATTTACGGCGATTCCCAATGGTCCTCGATAGGTCACGTAAGATCACGCATTTTAATGAGTTATGCGAAAATATCGGCCTTGTGACCCACGGTTGGTAATCGTCTAGAGCGACCGACCGTGGGTTTTCGACGATGTCAAGGTTCGTACCTTGTCAATTCAAGGGTTCGAGATGTAATTAGAATAGCAACTTTTCCATTGATAAGATAAGATTGAGAATGGTATCAGAAATTGGGTCTGCAAATATATACAGATATTGTCTAACTCTACCCAGGTTAATAATTACTTTGAAATCAACGAAATTCAATCAACGTAAAAAGATCCGGGTTTAACCAAATGATGGCAATATCGGCATCTGGGGAAGAAACGACAGTTTTTACCAGCACTATAAGCGATGCAAGTTTGTTTGCTCAAATGTGATTTGGGTGGAGGATTAGGTTGGGCTGGTGAATTTTGTGTAGGTTGGTTGTTGCCAGCAGATACATTGGGAAACCAGAATTCAGTATTGATCTCTACCACAAAGCTGTACGGTGCGAAATCTTTACGAAGTTGGAACTGTTCGTCATATTTGAACCAAATACTAGATCTAGATCATTGGCTGCGAGTTTGATATCCCATGCATATTTGAGTAGTTCTTGAGCCTTTTCGAGATATTTTTCTAACAATACGCCAGTGAATATCAAAAACGCAGAAGTCTATTTTTCAATATGCATGAAGAAATTGTATCGATAGTTCGAAATGCAGAGTTTGCTATTTTGAATCTGCGACTCAAAATCATCGAGTTCAGTGGCGGATTTAAGCACCAGGGAGAGGTCAATAAATTGACCCTCGCAGATCTTGAGCTTAAGTTTGTTCGGTATATGGCTTCCTAAAACATTGACAACGCTAGGCTCGGTATTTGGACTGACTTGTAAATAAGGAATTTGAATTTGATTAATTAGATTCAGTGACTCACCGGGTTGACCTTGAGGGGGGGGGGGGGGTCGTTCGTCCAGGACTCTACCTGGTCGGCTGAACGGTGGAAGAATGATTACCCATGACCTCCGAAGGGCACTGTGATGTTGACCCCGAGCGGTGTCGCTCGCGGTTCCTCTTCCACGGGATGGCGACACTATGCCATTGCCTATTCTCTTTAGAGAAGTCGAGAGACATATCGTTCATCGACTTCTCTTCGCAAGCATTCATGTTTTGATTCTGGAAAACGTGTAAATACCGGAGTCGGTGACGGTTTATGCTTCGACCAACCTTTCGACTCAGATGTGCCTGGATTTACGCAATAGACAAGTTCTTTTCAAACAATTAACAGTAATGCACAAAACTGTCACCAGGAAATCAACACTTACTTGCCTTTAATCCATTATCAACATGTCCCCTGTCCCGGGTTTAAATCACAACTCTGATTACATCAGCCTGCTTTTCTCCTAACTGGTCCCCTATTGTGACAGACCAGTTAACGTGTTGTTTATCATCCACTCTATGGATAAACAATACGTGTGTCAACGTGAAAAAAAAAACTTGTCAAGTTTTAAAAAATGAAAGTCGAGGCTTGTATTTTTCTCTATATATATTCGGAAATTATATACATAGTGAGCAGCTCGATGATGTACGGATTCTAGTTAGCTCATCTGAGCTGAAAGCTCATGTGAACTAATCTGATCACCTTGCGTCTGTCGATAAACTTTTCACATTTTCATATTCCTCTCCAGAACCACTGGGCCAAATTCAATCAAACTTGGTATAAATCATTCATGGGTAAAGGGGGAGTCAAATTTGTTCAAATGAAGGGCCATGTCCCCTTAAAAGGGGAAATGATCACGAACATGCTAAAATAGGGTGGGGTCATTGGCCACAACTGAGCCAGGGAAGTTCAAATTTACATCTCAGCTTCCTGACAGAGTGCACACTCCAGTTTGTTAAAACCATAGCTCCCCAGAGTAGGATGAGGCCACAATAAGGGATCAAATATTTTACATACAAATATATAGGGAAAATATTCAAAAATACTCTTCTCAAGAACCACTAGGCCAGGAAAGTTCAAGTTTACATGAAAGATTCAAGTTTGTAAAAATCATGGACCACAGGAGTAGGAAGTGGCCACAATAGGGGATCAAATTTTTAAATGTATATACAGGGTAAATCGTTAAAAAATATTCTCAAGAATCACTGCGCCAGAAAAGTTCAAAATAATATGATAGCTTCTTGACATAGTGCGTATTCAAGTTTGTTAAAATCATGACCCCGGGGTTAGGATGAGGTCACAATAGGAAGTCAAAATTTTACATACAAATCTATAGGGAAAATATTTAAAAATATTCTTCTCAAGAAACACTAGGCCAGAAAAGTTCAAATTTACATGAAAGCTTCCTGACATAGTGCGAATTCAAGTTTCTTAAAATCATGACCCCTGGTAGTAGGGTTGGCCACAATAGGGGATCAAAGTTTTACATACAAATGCTTGTATATAGAGAAAATCTATAAAAACAATTCTTCTCAAAAACTACTGGACCAGAAAAGTTCTTGAAAGCTTCCTGACATAGTGCAGATTCAAGTTTGTTAAAATCATGACCCCGGGGATAGGATGGGACCACAATAGGAGGTCAAAGTTTTACATACAAATATATAGGGACAATCTTTTAACATCTTCTCAAAAACCACTAGTACTAGGTCAGGAAAGCTCACATTTGCATGAAAGCGTCCTGTTTTAGTTTGTAAAGATAATGGCCCCAAGGGTAAGGGGATCAAATTTTTATATACGAGTGTTTTGGGAATTTTTTTAAAATCCTTTTTTTTTCCAAACAAAAGTGGGGTATTACACAAAAGCTTTCTGACATAGAGCAGATCCAAGTTTGTGCAATTCATAGTCCACGGGGGTAGGGTGGGGTCACGATAGGAGATCAAAATTTTATATGCTGATATATAGGAAAAATCTTTAAAGATATCTCTTGAACATTTTGTATGTATATATTCTTTATGGGAAGACCATATGTTTTCATGAAGAGTGACCTTGGCCTTTTAGTTGGACCTACTTTTTAATATCTGACCTATTCAATATCTCCTGAATTGTTTAAGGTAAATATTTAATAGTTTGTATATAGATTTCTTATGGCAAGATGTTTCATTTTATACTATGATCGTTGACCTTGTGACCTTGGAATTCGAACGGTCTTAAGAAAACGTAGCCTGTTAAATATCTTCAGAACTGGTCAAGGTAGGACTTTCATACATGTATTTTATATATAGATTATTTGTATACAAGATGTCATGATACAGTCGTATTTGATCTTGTGACATTGGCCCACTTTCTTAAAACATCGACCTAATCAATATCTCTTGAACATGTAGATTTCTTATGGTAAGATGTCATACTATGATCTTATACCTTGGTCTTATACAGATCAGCAAGATCATGTTAGTCATCTTGGTGTTGAGGCATTTCTGTGTTATGTAAATTCATTTTTAGTTACGTTTTGATCTTTTGGAGCTATATCGGGGCCATAGTATGGGGTCGACTTTTTTCATGGGAATAAAGATTGATAGAATATCTTTTAAAAATCACAACAGCTGAACAACTGCAGGGCCAAAATGCCCCAGGTTAGCTATGTGGCCCATGGGCCTCTTGTTTTTGTTTGTATTGCGGTGTGAGAGGGTCCCAGATGCTACATTTATATTCTAGTTTGAGTTGCACAAGTGTTTGG
Source organism: Ostrea edulis (assembly GCF_947568905.1). NCBI lineage: Eukaryota > Metazoa > Mollusca > Bivalvia > Ostreida > Ostreidae > Ostrea > Ostrea edulis. The sequence continues at coordinate 51,168,556 of NC_079165.1, read as the reverse complement.
TATGCTCGTGATTATATTTTAGAATCTTTAAAGTTCCGCTTTAAAAAACCAAGTGCTTTATATGCATTTGCTCTAATGGTATCATAATGAGTATTCTATTTAAGATTTAATTGTAGAGTGACCCTTAAGTATTTGCTAAAGGTACAAATTCAAGTTTGTGGTTGTGTAGTGTGTATTACGGTAACGTGTGTTTAAAATGGGGAGAATATATGTAATTGTTGGGTATAAATTCAGGATTTACTCAAATAGAAAACTTACCCCTATCTGGTTATGAATATTTACCACCGATTGGGATATATTTCCCTGATCAGGGTATTTTACCTCGATGGAGATATATCCCCAACCTACTCACTACATTTCTGCTTTACTTGTAGCACATCATTCTCCAGAAGACGGCAGGGACACTTTTGGGGTCTATATCTACGACAATGTCACCGGCGACTTTAATCAAGTTTGTATCACTCTATTAGAATTGCACCTGTTTGTATTACACTATATAGTGACATTCACCTTAATCAATCACTGAAACACTGAATGATAACATTTTGTATTACAAATGACATCTTATTTATTTTCAAAGTATATAAGGGGACGGTGTTTGTTTCTCCCAACGTTCATAACATCATTTCCCAGTGCCTTGGATTTCAAATTTCACACATGCTTCGCGCAGGATAAATTTACAAATAGAATGAATATATGAACCACGAATAGTAAACATATGCATTATCTCATGCATATACACCGATATCAGTCATAATGCCCTGCTTACGTTGGAGATACATGAAACTTGGGGTATCCAGCTGCAATACAATCAGAAAATTGATGAATTTGGAAAACAAATATCTTCCGCTGAAGACGGAATTTCGATTTTCTATAGTCGTTATTTACATTATTCCAGAACAAATGTTAATTTTCAAAAGGAGAAAAATCGACGCTACATCCTAACCGGAAGCGAATTTTTTCATAAGATCAGTTTATTATACATGTATAAACTTTATATATACATGTATGCTTATACTCATCCCACAGATTATTAGAATCTATCCAACCATCTCTGATATATTGAGCTTACAAAAATGAAAAGTTTTTCTGGAAAAAAATGGAAGTTAACGCTTCAACTTCCGGTGGGGTCAGCATTTGTAGACACTTCGAAAGAGGCATGGTAAAATGGTATAGCTTTCAATTTAGAAGAAAAAGATTGAAATTTGCGAATTTTTAATCACTTCCGGTGATTAGCGGAAGTGACGCCGACAAACGAAACTACGAAAAGCATTATATATTTGATAGATCTAATATCGCTGAAAGTCCCATTAGATTATCTTTAGTTATTATTGAGATTAACAGCGGAGAAAAGTCGATTTTTAAAAACGATAATCGAAGATATCTCGAGACCGGAAGAAGATATTTTAAAAAAAAAACTCTAATTTTTATAAAACATCATAAAAAGAACTTTAATCCTGCCAAAAAATAACAAAATCTATAAAAACATCTCTAAGATATTGAGCAAACTGAATATAATGAAAATGAAAAGTTCTTTGGAAATAACCGGAAGTTGAAGCTATCAAATTACCCTTAAAAATAGAAATTGGTTGAAATCCAATAACCTAGATTTTTTTTTTTACGTTTTTGGCCGCCATTTTGAAACGGCGGCCATTTGGAAAATTTGGAAAGTTGATTGCACCCCTTCTAATGACCCCTTATCAGCTCACAAAGTTTGAAGTGGATCAGTTGAAGCACGTTCATAAAATCGCACGGACAAATTTCTCACTAAAGAAGAGGAATAATAAGAAGAAAAGAATAACGAGCTATAACTGTGTTGGGATGCCAACACAAATGTTCCCGAACACCTCCCCATGTCAGAAATGGTTTTTGATGCCAGAAATGGACCCAGAATCCTCAGTAAACCCTACAAACTAAATGTGGTTGAAATCCGACAAACTGGATTTTTGGCCGTCATTTTATTTAATGACGGCCATTTTGAAATATTTGAAAATTGATTGGTAGGAAATACTGATGCTAGAAATGAACTTTGGATCCTCAATTGACCCAAGAACCCAAATGTTGTAGAGATTTAAACACTTTCAAATATTTCGGTATATTGGCCGCCATTTTGAAAATGGCGACTCCAAAGAAAAAATTGATGGTGGAAATGGACTTGCGGTCATCAAATTACCCTAGAAATAGAATTTGGTTGAAATCCAACAACCTTTATTTTTTTTACGTTTTTGGCCGCCATTTTGAAAATTTGGAAAGTTGATTGCACCCCTCCTGATGACCCCCTATCAGCTCACAAAGTTTAAAGTGAATCTGTAAAAGCACTTTCATAAAATCGCGCGGACAAATTTCTCACTAAAGAAGAGGAATAATAACGAGCTTTTAGGGATGATAGATGGTGACCTGTAGTTCTGTAATAAGGTTTATCATTGCTGTCCGTCACTTCCGGCCGTCATCGAAAGTGAACTAAACAAACTTCAAATTTCAAAATTATGCTTTTCAAACAAAACTTGCATAGATTAATTAGGTATCTTTCGGCGTTTCAGTAAATGTTAGACTTACCGGAAGTTTAACCAGCAACTTCCGGTTTTTACAGAAAAACTTCGAAAAATTGCTCTTTCTTTGTCCTCGAATATCTCGGTTATTTATCACTTTTTAATACGATATTTACAGATATTATTGACATTATCCCTTTATAGGGTACCCTTGCATACTATTTCAAAATTCACTTCCAGTCGCAAGTTACGGCCGAATTTCCGTTTTTCAAATTACATTTTCTCCGGGCGTTTTCTCATAAACAGTTAAAGATTAAGTCTTGAAACTTTTTGGGATGATAGATGGTGACTTGTAGCTGTGTAATAAGGTTTATCATTGCCACCCGTCACTTCCGGCCGTCACCGAAAAGAAACGTCAAATTTCAATGTTATGCTTTTGAAACAAAACTTGCATATATTAATTGAGTCTCTTTCGGAATTTCAGGAAATGTTTAACCAGGAACTTCCGGTTTTTAGAGGAAAACTTCGAAAAATTGGTCTTTCTTTGTTCTCGTATATCTTGCTTATCTGTCAACTTTTTATTACGATGTTTACATATATTATTGACATTATCTATCTCTAGGATACCCTTTAATACTATTTTAAAATTCACTTCCGGTTGCTAGGTAGGGCCGAATTTCCGTTTTTCAAATGACATTTTGTCCGGCGGTTTTGTCATATACGTTTAATGATTGAGTCTTGAAACTTTCAGGGATGATTGGTGGTGACATGTAGCTTTGTAATAAGATTGATCATTGTCATTCTTTACTTTCGGCCGCCATCGAAAGTCAACGAAAGAATGATCAAATATCAAATTTACGCTTTTGAAACAAAATGTGCAGGGAATAATTAAGTGTCTTTTGGAGTTTCAGAAAATGTTAAACCTACCGGAAGTTTAAACAACAACTTCCGTTGTTTAGAGAAACACTTCGAGGAATTGTTCTTTCTTTGCTATCATATCTCTCCCTTATAAATCAAGTGTTTGATATGATTTTTACAAATATAATTGACATTATCCATCTTCAGAGTAAAATGAATTTTTTTTTTTTTCAAAATTCACTTCCGTTCATTAAATGTCTATGATTTCCAGGTTCTTTTTTCTCCAGGTGTTTCTCATAAATAATGGAAGACTGAGTCTTGAAACTTTCAGGAATGTTAGATGATGACTTATAGATGTGACATACGTGTTTCAATTTTGTTGCCGTCACTTCCGTCATCCACTGGAAGTACCTTAAAAATATGTAATTTTTCATTTTTATTTTAATTCTAATGCTCATAACATTATTTAATAGAGTGTAATAAGTCATACCATTTCCACCGGAAGTTGGTTGTTCGAGACTCAATCTTTGATTATTGATGAGAAAAAGGCCTGGAGAAAAAACCGGAAATCGTAGATATTTAACAAACGGAAGTGAATTTTGAGGAAAAAAAGATCACTCTACTCTAAAGATGGATAATGTCAATAATATATGCGAAAATCAGATCAAACACTTGATTTATAAGCGAAACATAAGATGACAAAGAAAGAACAATTTTTCGAAGATTTTTCTAAAAACCGGAAGTTGTTGTTTAAATTTCCGGTGAATATAACATTTTCTGAAACTCCAAAAGACACTTAATTATTACATGCACGTTTTGTTTCAAAAGCATAAATTTGATATTTGACGTTTCTTTCGTTCACTTTCGGTGGCGGCCGGAAGTGACGGATGACAATGATAAATCTTATTATAAAGCTAGAAGTCACCACCAGTTTCAAGACTCAATCATTAACCATTTAAAAAAAAACGCCCGGACAATATGTCATTTGAAAAACGGAAATTCAGCCCTAACCCGCGACCGGAAGTGAATTTTGAATTAGTATGAAAGGGTACTCTAGAAAGGGATAATGCCAATAATATCTTAAAAAGTTGATATACGAGGACAAAAAAGACCAATTTTTCAAAGTTTTTCTCTAAAAACCGGAAATTCCTGGTAAAACTTCTGGTAAGTCCAACATTTTCTGAAACGCCGAAAGAGACCTAATTCATCTTTACAAGATTTGTTTCAGAAGCATAACATTGAAATTTGACGTTTCTTTTATTCACTTCCGGTGACGGCCGGAAGTGACGGATCGCAACAATACACCTTATTACAGAGCTACAAGTTATCATCTATCATCCCTGAAAGTTTGAAGACTCAATCTTTAACCGTTTATGAGAAAACGTCCGGACAAAATGTCATTTGAAAAACGGAAATTCGGCCGTAACTTGCGACCGAAAGTGATTTTGGCAAAACTAAAAAATGCCTTTCTAGACCATCGTATGTTACATCTTTCCTGAAAGTTACGACCGGAAGTGATAACGAAAAACAAATTAAAGTGCATGCACTATACAATCGAGAGATCTATAATACTTGGAAATTTCATTTGTTCCTCTTTAGTCGTTTTTGAGATTACCCCCGGACAAGATGATTTTTTGAAAAATGGAAATCAGACATATCTTACGAACGGAAGTAGATTTTGTAAAAATGAAAGATCGTGTCTAAGGGTACTACAATTCTCTATCATCTTCATAATTGGCAAGAAAATCCATTGAACTATCTCTGAGAAATCGTGTTGAAAAATTTGAATATAGTAAATTTTTCAACTACTTCCTGTTGAAACCGGAAGTGACGTACACTCATATACAAAATACGTTTAAGATGGACTATTGCAAATCTATAACCCTTGCAAGTTTCAAGTGTATATCTATACTCGTTCTGGAGATATCAGGGAAACAAAGTCTGAATTTGTCCACACCAGATCTAACGACCGGAAATGAATTTTACAAAAATATTTGACATTACTCTAGACATATATAGTGACTATAATATATGTAAAACTCAACTCATTAACTTTTTGTTTCATGACCGAGATTTATGGTACTGAAAAATGAGAGAAATGAGAAATGAGAGTCTTTCTTTGATATAACCGGAAGTTGGAGATTCAGCTTCCGATGGGGTCAACAATTTTTTGAGAATTAGAACGAGGCCTGGTAAACCGATATAGGTTTCAATTTGAAAGAAAAAAGTTTGAAATTGATCATTTATTTAATCACTTCCGGTGACGACCGGAAGTGACGACGACAAAAAATATTACATGCATGCACCATAGAGAAAATAGATCTATCATCCCTGAAAGTTTCATTCGATTATCTTTAGTGGTTTTCAAGTTTACCCCCGGACAAAGTTTCGGAGACGAAAGGGAAAAATAATAATAATAACTAGAAACTTGTTGCCATGGCAACAAGAAAGTCTTCCGTTCTTTCCGTGTCCAGTAGATCACCTTAAATTCTTCATTTGTTATAAAGTGGGAAAAAATATTCGAGTAATCTAGGGTATTGAACTCGGGTCGCCCGCATGAAAATCCACTACGCTAACTATTAGCCTAGCGAGGACCTCGCTTCAAAATGAAAATTACAAATATCTAGAGTTTGGTTTGATCAATTTAAAAACAAATATCATATTCAGCATTCTATAAAGAGTCTCTATTTATCTTACCTTTATCAAAGAAAAACATTAAAAAACAAATAAGTTGAAAAAATTCATTTTTTAAATTCGCTTCCGGTAGCGACCGGAAGTGATGACGACGTACGAAATAGTGATTCTGCAAATCTATAAGTCATGTTCTATCATCTCTAATAAATCTCCAGTTCATATCTTTAGCCGTTCCTGAGATCACTCGCGGACAAAGTTCCATTTGAAAATCAGGAAATTCTCTATAACTTGGAACCGAAATAGAATTTTCCCAATTTTCTTTGTGATAAACAAAGTTCATAATAAAATGCATTTTTCCTGAAATTGTCACTGAAAACCACTGTATAGTTTTCGAGAAAACTCCTGCACAAAATTTGGTCCAAAAAAAAAAATAATAATAATAACGAGCTATAACTGTGTTGGGATGCCAACACAAATGTCTCCGAACACCTCTCCATGTCAGAAATGCTTTTTGATGCCAGATATGCACTCAAGATCCTCAAAGAACTCTAAAAACTAAATTTGGTTGAAATCCGACGGACTTGATTTTTGGACGCCATTGTCTTCAATGGCGGCCATTTTGAAAGATTTGAAAATTTATTGGAAGGAAATACTGATGCTAGAAATGAACTGTGGACCCTCAGTTGACCCCAGAACTTAAATGCTGTAGAGATTTTAACACTTTGAAATATTTCGGTATATGGCGGCCATTTTCAAAATGGCGGCTCAAAAAAAAAATTTGATGGTGGAAATGGACTTGGGGTCACTAAATTACCCTAGAAATCGAATTTGGTTGAAATCCGACGACCTTGAGTTTTTGAAGTTTTTTGGCCGCCATCTTGAAACGGCGGCCATTTTGAAAATTTGAAAAGTTGAATGCACCACTCCTAGTGACCCCCTATCAGCTGACAAAGTTTGAAGTGGATCTGTCGAAGCACTTTCACAAAATCGGTCGGACAAATTTCTCACTAAAGAAGAGGAATAATAAGAATAAGAAGAAAATAATAATAACGAGCTATAACTGTGTTGGGATGCCAACACAAATGTCTCCGAACACCTCCCCATGTCAGAAATGCTTTTTGATGCCAGATATGCACTCAGGATTCTCAAAAATCCCTAAAAACTGAATTTGGTTCAAATCCGACGGACCTGATTTTTGGCCGCCATTTTCTTCAATGGCGGCCATTTTGAAATATTTAAAAAAAGATTGGAAGGAAATACTGATGCTAGAAATGAATTGTGGACCCTCCATTTACCCCAGAACCCAAATGTTGTACAGATTTTAACACTTTCAAATATTTCGGTATATGGCGACCATTTTGAAAATGGCGGCTAAAAAAAAAAATTGATGGTGGAAATGGACTTGGGGTCACAATATTACCCTAGAAATAGAATTTGGTTGAAATCCGACGACCTTGAGCTTTGACGTTTTTTTGCCGCCATCTTGAAACGGCGGCCATTTTGAAAATTTGAAAAGTTGAATGCACCCCTCCTAGTGACCCCCTATCAGCTCATAAAGTTTGAAGTGGATCTGTCGAAGCACTTTCACAAAATCGGTCGGACAAATTTCTCACTAAAGAAGAGGAATAATAAGAATAAGAAGAAAATAATAATAATAACGAGCTATAACTGTGTTGGGATACCAACACAAATGTCTCCGAACACCTCCCCATGTCAGAAATGGTTTTTGATACTAGATATGCACTCAGGATCCTGAAAGAACCCTACAAACTAAATTTGGTTGAAATCCGACGGACTTGATTTTTGGCCGCCATTTTCTTCAATGGCGGCCATTTTGAAACATTTGAAAATAGATTGGAAGGAAATACTGATGCTAGAAATGAATTGTGGACCCTCCATTTACCTCAGAACCCAAATGTTGTACAGATTTTAACATTTTCAAATATTTCGATATATGGCGGCCATTTTAAAAATGGCGGCTCAAAATTTTTTTTGAGTGTGGGAATGAACTCAGGGTCACCAAATTCCCCTAGAAATAGAATTTGGTTGAAATCTTGATTTTTTGACGTTTTTTTGCCGCCATCTTGAAACGGCGGCCATTTTGAAAATTTGAAAAGTTGATTGCACCCCTCTTTATGACTGTCTATCAGCTCACAAAGTTTGAAGTCGATCAGTCGAAGCACTTTCATATAATCGAGCGGACAAATTTCTCACTAAAGAAGAGGAATAATAATAAGAAACTAGAAATGATCTCGTTGCGAGCAACGAATAGGTCTTCCGTCCAATTTCTGACGAGATAGGACCTTGACTGGAAGAATTCAATTTGTGAATTAGTGAAGAACGGCTATACATGAAAGAAATAAACACATACATGTAAGACGTGATTTATCAATTGTAAACAATTTCGGTTTTATTTCATTCACTTTCAAGTATCTCAGTAGTCCATAAAACGACTAAAAATTCGAATTGAACCACGTAGGAACCCACACTAAAAATTTCCATCAAAAATACTGAGTTTTTGGACAACTTCCGGTTTCGAACAACCAACTTCAGGTTTCAAACAACCAACTTCCGGTGGAAATGATATGACTTATTACACTCTATTAAATAATTTTATGAGGATTAGAATTTAAAAAATGAAATATTACATATTTTTATGGTGCTTCCGGTGGATGACGGAAGTGACAGCAAGAAAGTTGAAACACGTATGTCACATCTAGAAGTCACTATCTAACTTTCCTGAAAGCTTCAAGATTCAATCTTTGAGTATTTATGAGAAAACACTTGGAGAAAAAACCCCGGAAATCGTACATATTTAACGAACGGAAGTGAATTTTGAAAAAAAAACCTATACTATTCACTATACTCTGAAGATGGATAATGTCAATTATAGATGTGAAAATCACAAAAACACTTGCTTTATAAGCGAGAGATATGATAGCAAAGAAAAACCATTTTTCCGAAGTTTTTCTCTAAAAACCGGAAGTTGCTGGTTAAACTTCCGGTAAGAATAACATTTTCTAAAACGTCACAAGAAACCTAATTAAACGATGCAAGTTTTGTTTCAAAAGCATAATTTTGAAATTTGGCGTTTCTTTTGTTCACTTCCGATAACGGCCGGAAGTGACGGATAATAATGATAAACCTTTATTACAGAGCTACAAGTAACCATCTATCATCCCTGAAAGTTTATAGACTCAATCTTAAACCGTTTATGAGAAAACGCCCGGACAAAATATCATTTGAAAAACAGAAATTCGGCCGCCACTTGTGACCGGAAGTGAATTTTGAAATAGTGGTGCAGGGTTGTTTTGAGATGGATAATGTCAATAATATCTGTAAATATCGTATTAAATGGTTCATAAATAAACGAGATATACGAGGACAAAGAAAGACCTTTTTTTTTAAATTTTTCTCTGAAAACCGGAAGTTCCTGGTTAAACTTCCGGTAAGTCTAACATTTTTTGAAACTCCGAAAGAGACCTAACTAATCTTCGTAAGTTTTATTTCAAAAGCATAATTTTGAAATTTGACGTTTCTTTTGTTCACTTACGGTGACGGCCAGAAGTGACGGATGGCAAAAATAATACCTTATTGCACAGCTACAATTCATAATCTATCATCCCTGAAAATTTGAAGATTCAATCTTTAACCCTTTATGAGAAAACGCCCGGACAAAATATCATTTGAAAAACGGAAACTCGGCCGTAACTTGTGACCGGAAGTGAATTTTTGAAATAGTGTTACAGGGTTCTCTTAAGATGGATAATGTCATTAAAATCTGTAAATATCGTATTAAAAGTTTGATTAAAAAACGAGATATACGAGGACAAATAAAGACCATTTTTTCGAAGTTTTTCTCTAAAAACCGGAAGTTGCTGGTTAAACTTCCGGTAAGTCTAACATTTTCTGAAACGCCGAAAGATATCTAATTAATTTATGCAAGTTTTGTGTCAAAAGCATTAGTTTGAAATTTGACGTTTCTTTTGTTCACTTCCGGTGACGGCCTGAAGTGACGGATGGCAATGATAATACCCTATTGCATAGCTACAAGTCACCATCTATCATCCCTGAAAGTTTGAAGTCTCAATCTTTAAACGTTTATGAGAAAACGCCCGGACAAAATGTCATTTGAAAAACGGAAATTCAGCCGTAACTTGCGACCGGAAGTGATTTTTGCAAAACCAAAAAAGGCCTTTCTAGACAATCTTATTTTAAATCTTTTCTGAAAGTTTCATGAAAATCTATCAAGCCGTTTTAGAGAAATCGCGTGCACAAAATCGGTAAGAAAAAGAACAATAATAATAATAATAGAGGAAAAGAAACATAAGAATCACTATAAGGTCTTCTGTTGAGACGGAAGACTTTAAATAATAAGATTAATAAGAAACGGAGCAAAAACAATATGTCTCCGACACTTTGTGTTCGGAGACATAATAATAAGAAACGGAGCAAACACAATATGTCTCCGACACTTTGTGTTCGGAGACATCCTCCACAATATTTGGTCCTCAAAAAAATAATAATAATAAGAAACAGTAGAATCAATATAAGGTCTTCCGTGAAGAACGGAAGACCTTCATAACTAGAAACTTATTGCCATGGCAACAAGAAGATCTTCCGTTCTTTCCGTGTCCAGTAGATAACCTTAAATTCTTCATTTGTTATACGTTTTACTGTAGTGCATACATTTCTGTTAAATATAGCTGGAAAAAGTTGGGAAAAAATATTCGAGTAATCTAGGGATTGAACTCGGGTCGCCCGCATGAAAATCCACTACGCTAACCATTAGGCTAGAGAGGACCATCGCTTCAAAATGAAAATTACGAATATCTAGAGTTTAATTTGATCAATTTAAAAACAAATACCATATTGAGCATTCTATAAAGAGTCTCTATTTATCTTACCTTTATCAAAGAAAAACATTAAAAAACAAAAAAGTTGAAAAAATCCATTTTTTAAATTCGCTTCCGGTAGCGACCGGAAGGGATCACGACGTACGAAATAGTGATTATGGTAATCTATAAGTCATGTTCTATCATCTCTAATAAGTCTCCAGTTCATATCTTTAGCCGTTCCTGTAGATCACTCGCGGACAAAGTTCCATTTGAAAATCAGCAAATTGTCCATAACTTGCAACCAAAATGGAATTTCCCCAATTTTCTTTGTGATGAACAAAGTTCATAATATAATGCATTTTTCCTGAAAGTTTCACTGAAAACCACTGTATAGTTTTCGAGAAAACTCCTGCACAAAATTTGGTAAAAAAATAATAATAATAATAACTAGACACTCATTACTAGTAATGAGTAGGTCTTCCGTTCGACCACTTCCGGTAAAGAGCTTTCTATTCCTACGAAAACCATTTAAATGTATCAGAAAATGTGCCTTAACAATGAATGAAAAATGTATTTTCGAATTTTTTACTCCTTTCTCGTAACTTTCGGTGACGACCGGAAGTACTATTCAGATGCGTTTTCCTATAAATGACAGCGACTCTGTACTGTCTATATTCCCTGAAAATTTCACGTCTCTATCTGAAAGAGTTCTCAACAAAAAGAAGTAGACTAAAGAAAGAAAAAGTAGTAGGTTACTACCGACCGGAAGTCAATTTTGAAAAACAAAATTATCAAAACTTTAGAAGTTGATACTTTTATTAAGACATGTGAAAATCATATGAAAGACTTCAAATATAAGCGAGATGTATGGGGACAAAGAGACGAAAATTAAAAAGGTATTTTATCAAGAAACCGGAAGTAGTCCTTTTGACTACCGACAGACTCAATATTCTTTTGACACTTTGAAAGAGACTTAATAAACTAGTATAGGTTTCAATTTAAAGGAAAAAGTTTGAAATTTGCGATTCTTTCCATCACTTCCGGTGACGACAGGAAGTGACGGTCGACATGTTCAACCCACTACTACACGCTTACAAACGGAGATTGATCATCCCTGAATGTTTGATGAACCTATATTTTACCTTTTCCAAGAAAAATGCTGGACAAAATTCCTTTTGAGAAACAGAAAATCGGCCATATTTTCCGACCGGAAGTGAATTTTGTAAAAACAGAAATAATTATAGCAAGGTCATTTCATAAGACATTATTCCTGAAAATTTCAGCCATCTCTGAGAAATCACTCGAAGAAATCGGAAAATCGACATTTTTTCAAATACTTCCGGTATAGACCGGAAGTGACGGACAAAAAATTGAATGTATGTGTACAATGGACTAATGTTAGTTGATCAACTCTACAAGTTTCAAGCGTCTATCTATATTCATTATTGAGAAACTGAAAAAACAAGGTTTGAATATGTCCACCCTATATCTCACGACCGTAAGTGAATTTTTTCAAAAATATTTAAATTTACTTTAGACATTTATAGTATCTATAACATATGTAAAATTCAAATCATTAACTTGTTTTATGACCGAGATCTATTGCACTGAAAAATGAGAGAATGAATAGTCTTTCTTTGATATAACCGGAAGTTGCACTTTCAACTTCCGGTGAGGTCAACATTTTTTCAGAAGTAGAACCAAACCTAGTAAACAGATATAGGTTTCAGTTTGATAGAAAAAAGTTTGAAATATCTGATTTATTTTATCACTTCTGGTGACGACCGGAAGTGACGGCCGACATTCTTAACCCCCTACTGCACGCCTACAAAGTGAGATCTATTAACTCTGAAAATTTGGTGACTCTATCTTTTAACGTTTTTGAGAAAAACGCTGGACAACGAAAACAGCTAATAAGCCGTATTTGCCGACCGGAAGTAAATTTTACAAAAATATTTGAGGTTACTCTAGACATTTATAGTGACTATTATATAGTTAAAACTCAACTCATTAACTTGTTTCATGACCGAGATTTATGGCACTGAAAAATGAGAGAATGAATAGGCTTTCTTTGATATAACCGGAAGTTGAAGATTCAACTTCCGGTGGGGTCAACATTTTTTGAGAATTAGAACGAGATATAGTAAACCGAAATAGGTTTCAATTTGAAAGAAAGAAGGTTGAAATTCATGTTTCCTTTAATCACTTCTGGTGACGACTGGAAGTGACGGCCGACATTCTTTACCCCCTACTGCACGCCTACAAAGTGAGATCTATTAACTCTGAAAATTTGGTGACTTTATCTTTTACCGTTTCTGAGAAAAACGCTGGACAAGATATCTTGTAAAAGGACGAAAATTGGACATATCTTGCGACCGGAAGTGAATTTTGAAAAAATGAAAAAAACTCCTCGAGGTACCATCCTTCTTTATAACCTGTGTAAGTTTCAGGAAAATCCATCCAACGGTCTCGGAGACGAAAGGGAAAAAAATAATAATAACTAGAAACTCATTACTAGTAATGAGTAGGTCTTCCGTTTGTTCACTTCCGGTAAAGAGTTTTCTGATCCTACAAAAACCATTCAAATATATCAGAGAATGTACTTTAACAATAAATGAGAAGTGTATTATCGAATTTTTTACTCATTTCTTGTAACTTCCGGTGACGACCGGAAGTACTATTCAGATGCGTTTTCCTATAAATGACAGCGACTCTTTACTGTCTATATTCCCTGAAAATTTCACGTCTCTATCTGAAAGAGTTCTCAACAAAAAGAAGTAGACTAAAGAAAGAGAAAGTAGTAGGTTACTACCGACCGGAAGTCAATTTTGAAAAACAAAATCATCAAAACTCTAGAAGTTGATACTTTTTATTAAGACATGTGAAAATCATATGAAAGACTTCAAATATAAGCGAGATTTATGGGGAGAAAGAGACAAAAAGAAAAAAGGTATTTTATGAAGAAACCGGAAGTAGTTGTTTTGACTACCGACAGACTCAATATTCTTTTGACACTTTGAAAGAGAGTTAATAAACTAGTATAGGTTTCAATTTGAAAGAAAAAGTTTGAAATTTGCGATTCCTTCAATCACTTCCGGTGACGACAGGAAGTGACGGTTCAACCCCCTACTGCACGCTTATAAACGGAGATTAATTATCCCTGAATATTTTATGAACCTATATTTTACCTTTTGCAAGAAAAATGCTGGACAAAATTCCTTTTGAGAGACAGAATATCGGCCATATTTTTCGACCGGAAGTGAATTTTGTAAAAACAAAAATAATTATAGCAAGGTCATTTCATAAGACAGTATTCCTGAAAATTTCAAGAAAATATATCCAGCCATCTCTGAGAAATCACTCGAAGAAATCGGAAAATCGACATTTTTTAAAACACTTCCGGTATAGACCGGAAGTGACGGACGAAAAAATTGAATGTATGTGTACAATGGACTAATGTTAGTTAATCAACTCGACAAGTTTCAAGCGTCTATCTATATTCATTATTGAGAAACTGAAAAAAACAAGGCTTCAATATATCCACCCCATATCTCACGACCGGAAGTGAATTTTACAAAAATATTTAAGTATACTCTAGACATGTATAGTGTCTATAACATATGTAAAATTGAAATCATTAACTTGTTTTATGACCGAGATTTATGGCACTGAAAAATGAGAGAATGAATAGTCTTTCTTTGATATAACCGGAAGTTGGAGATTCAACTTCCGGTGGGGTCAACATTTTTTGATAATTAGAACGAGACCTAGTAAACCGATATAGGTTTCAATTTGAAAGAAAAAAGTTTGAAATTGATGATTAATTTAATCACTTCCGGTGACGACCGGAAGTGACGGCCGACATTCTTAACCCCCTACTGCACGCCTACAAAGTAAGATCTATTAACTCTGAAAATTTGATGACTGTATCTTTAACCGTTTCTGAGAAAAACGCTGTACAACGAAAACAGCTAATTAGCCGTATTTGCCGACCGGAAGTGAATTTTACAAAAATATTTAAAGTTACTCTAGACATTTATAGTGACTATAATATATGTAAAACTCAACTCATTAACTGGTTTCATGACCAAGATTTATGGCACTGAAAAATGAGAGAATTAATAGTCTTTCTTTGATATAACCGGAAGTTGGAGATTCAACTTCCGGTGGGATCAACATTTTTTGAGAATTAGAACTAGACCTAGTAAAACGATATAGGTTTCAATTTGAAAGAAAAAAGTTTGAAATTGATGATTTATTTAATCACTTCCGGTGACGACCGGAAGTGACGGCGACAAAAAATATTACGTGCATGCACCATAGAGAAGATAGATCTGTCATCCCTGAAAGTTTCATTCGATTATCTTTTTGTGGTTTTCAAGTTTACCCCCGGACAAAGTTTCTTTCAAAAACCGGAAAATCGGACGTATCTGACGAACGGAAGTGAATTTTGAAAAAATGAAAAAAATTGCCTCGAGGTACCATCGTTGTCTATAACCTGTGAAAGTTTCAGGAAAATCCATCCAACGGTTTAGGAGACGAAAGGGAAAAAATAATAATAATAATAATAATAATAAACAGTAGAATCACTAGAAGGTCTTCCGTTGGAAACGGAAGACCTTAATAATAACGAGCTACAGTACCCGCAACGTTATTCTTGACATTCCTATCGTGCTCTATCGTGCGTGTATCCTATCGTATCGTGCGTGTATCCTATCCTATCGTGTATCAGGTTTTCCGTTTTCTATCGTGTTTTGCGTTTATCAGGTCTATCGTGTATCGTGTTTTGCGTGTATCAGGTTTTCCGTTTATCGTTAAAATCGTTTATCGTGTAGCTTCGGAAACTATCGGGATCGTTTATAAAATCTAATGGAAAAGTACGATACTTTCCGAAACCTTTATTCGTTTTGTTAAAGAAGCTATTTTTAGGAATCGAGGAAAGACGGTATATTTGAAGGAGAACATAAAGTTGTCGATTTTAAGGCAGAAGAAGAGATATTTGTCTGTCCAGAGAGAGAGTGAAAATTTATCACAATTTAATTCGAAGTAGTCTGGAAAGTAGGACAGTAAACCGAGCACAGTAAATCTGAAAGCTCCTTCTGAAGTTCATAAACATTTGTCTGTCTAGAAACAGTTATTTGTAATTAATACTAACAGAAAAATAGGGAGTTCCGATTTGAAAGGAAAAATAAGTAAATTACATTGTTTATCACATACATGTATATTTTAATAATGGTTCTTTTTCTTCCGATTTTTTTTCCACGTGTATGCTACTTATATAGCAACTGCTGAACTTGTGCTCGTCCTTATATCTGATTTTGTGTATCACCCGTGTTTTGACAGCTAACATTCTCAGGGACATTGTATTTCACACATTTAGAAGATTAAGTTTTAAAAGGGTGCAAGGGTGTTGCATCCCCCAAAATTCTGCTCAACTGGGCACGATTCCGCTGTCATCGTTGTTTTGTTTTTTATATACCTTGTACATGTACACATGTACCAATACTCGTACGTGTAGATACTGGAAATTTATGTTGGTTTTGATGATTATTTGAATTTTTTTTTTTACACACTAAGCGTTTCAAAATTGCGAATTTAAAACAAGCCGGGTTTTGTTTATGTTTTTTAAACAGTATATTTATGTTTTGTTAACAAAATATCAATTCAAATAAATATGTTCCAATTACTTATGACTATCAATTATCAATCATAGTGTAAAAATATCTAACAGGTGTAGTGCGGTTGATTTTTTTTTAAAGCGGTCGTTATGAAAATAACTTGAGATGTTGAATGAGCCGTGAACTTAGAACTTGATGCAAAATAACTCCCTCCTCGCTACACGCACAATATTACTTGGTTTTATTTCATACTCAAGGTAATATACATTAGCATAAGAGAGCTACTGAAGCATGATATCACTACATTATATTACATTTAGTTAATTCCCTGTATAATCTATATATTAAACATTAGGTGACAATATAAGTTTTAGAATCATTGGCTGATAAAATTCATATAGATATCAAATAATGAATTCAATGCCGTATATATTTTATTTTTTTTTTTTTTTAATTTTAGCTGTGATGGCATTAGAAAAAAAAAAAAAAAACAAAAACCGTACGACCGTGGATTAAAGAAATTATATGGTACAAAACCGATCAATGTTTTAAACAAATGTTACCGCGACGGGGACAGGTAGCTGATAGTCATCCCGCGATGAGAACGCGGTTTTCCTGAGTTACCTATAGATTACCGCGTTAGATTTTTTCCCATCGCGAGAACGCGGGAAACAAGAAATCCGTTTTGTCCGTAATGTAGGTATATAATGAACATTGAAATCCTTCAATATTATTATCAACATAATGTAAACATAATGTAATTATGTTGTAGGTATCAAAATTTCGTTCCGTCTAAACCGTTTCTAAATTTACAACATTTCTATCAGGTTTTCCGTTTATTGTGAAGATCGTTTATCGTGTTTTGCGTTTATCAGGTCTATCGTGAAGATCGTTTATCAGGTTTTGCGTTTATCAGGTTTATCGTGTATCCTATCGTATCGTGCGTGTATCCTATCGTATCGTGCGTGTATCCTATCCTATCGTGCGTGTATCGTGTTCTATCGTTTATCATGTCAAGAATAACGTTGCGGGTACTGTATAACTGTGTTGGGATGCCAACACAAATGTCTCCGAACACCTCCCCATGTCAGAAATCGTTTTAGATATCAGATATGCACTCAGGATCCTCAAAAAATCCCTAGAAACTAATTTCAAATTTGGTTCAAATTCGACGGACCTGATTTTTAGCCGCCATTTTCTTCAATGGCGGCCATTTTGAAACATTTGAAAATAGATTGGAAGGAAAAACTGAAGCTAGAAATGAACTGTGGACCCTCCATTTACCCCAGAAACCAAATGTTGTAGAGATTTTAACATTTTCAAATATTTTGGTATATGGCGGCCATTTTGAAAATGGCGGCTCAATTTTTTTTTTTTGATGGTGGGAATGAACTTGGGGTCACCAAATTACTCCAGAAATAAAATTTCGTTGAAATCCGACAACCTTGATTTTTTGACGTTTTTGGCCGCCATTTTGAAACGGCGGCCATTTTGAAAATTTGGAAAGTTGATTGCACCCCTCCTCATGACCCCCTATCAGCTCACAAAGTTTGAAGTGGATCTGTCGAAACATTTTCATAAAATCGAGCGGACAAATTTCTCTGGAAAGAAGAGGAATAAAAAGAAGAAGAAGAAAATAAGAATAACGAGCTATAACTGTGTTGGGATGCCAACACAAATGTCTCCGAACACCTCCCCATGTCAGAAATGGTTTTTGATGCCAGATATGCACTCAAGATTCTCAAAAAACCCTAGAAACTAAGTTTTGTTGAAATCCGACGGACTTGATTTTTGGCCGCCATTTTCTTCAATGGCGGCCATTTTGAAAGATATGAAAATAGATTGGAAGGAAATACTGATGCTGGAAATGAAGTGTGGACCCTCCAATTACCCCAGAAATCAAATGTTGTAGAGATTTTAACATTTTCAAATATTTTGGTATATGGCGGCGATTTTGAAAATGGCGGCTCAAAATTTTTTTTTGATGGTGGGAATGAACTCGGGGTCACCAAATTGCCCTAGAAATAAAATTTGGTTGAAATCCGACAACCTTGATTTTTTGACGTTTTTGGCCGCCATTTTGAAACGGCGGCCATTTTGAAAATTTGGAAAGTTGATTGCACCCCTCCTCATGACCCCCTATCAGCTCACAAAGTTTGAAGTGGATCTGTTGAAACACTTTCATAAAATCGAGCGGACAAATTTCTCTGGAAAGAAGAGGAATAAAAAGAAGAAGAAGAAGAAGAAGAAAATAAGAATAATAAGAAACGGAGCAAAAACAATATGTCTCCGACACTTTGTGTTCGGAGACATAATAAGAAACGGAGCAAAAACAATATGTCTCCGACACTTTGTGTTCGGAGACATAATAATAATAATAAACAGTAGAATCACTAGAAGGTCTTCCGTTGGAAACGGAAGACCTTAATAATGATAACTAGAAACTTGTTGTCATGGCAACAAGAAGGTCTTCCGTTCTTTCCGTGTCCAGTAGATAACCTTAAATTCTTCATTTGTTGTAAAGTGGGAAAAAAATATTCGAGTAATCTGGGGGATTGAACCCGGGTCGCCCGCATGGAAATCCACCACGCTAACCATTAAGCTAGCGAGGACCTCGCTTCAAAAAGAAAATTACAAATATCTAGAGTTTGGTTTGATCAATTTAAAAACAAATATCATATTCAGCATTCTATAAAGAGTCTCTATTTATCTTACCTTTATCAAAGAAAAACATTAAAAAACAAAAAAGTTGAAAAAATCCATTTTTTAAATTCGCTTCCGGTAGCGACCGGAAGTGATGATGACGTACGAAATAGCGATTCTGCAAATCTATAAGTTATGTTCTATCATCTCTAATAAGTCTCCAGTTCATATCTTTAGCCGCTCGTGAGATCACTCGCGGACAAAGTTCCATTTGAAAATCAGGAAATTGTCCATAACTTGGAACCGAAATAGAATTTGCCAAATTTTGTTTGTGATAAACAAAGTTCATAATAAAATGCATTTTTCCTGAAAGTTTCACTGAAAACCACTTTATAGTTTTCGAAAAAACTCCTGCACAAAATTTGGTCAAAATAATAATAACTAGAAACTTGTTGCCGTGGCAACAAGAAGGTCTTCCGTTCTTTCTGTGTCCAGTAGATAACCTTAAATTCTTCATTTGTTAAAAAGTGGGAAAAAAATATTCGAGTAATCTGGGGGATTGAACCCGGGTCGCCCGCATGGAAATCCACCACGCTAACCATTAGGCTAGCGAGGACCTCGCTTCAAAATTAAAACTACGAATATCTAGAGTTTGGTTTGATCAATTTAAAAACAAATATCTCATTCAGCATTCTATAAAGAGTCTCTATTGATCTTACCTTTATCAAAGAAAAACATTAAAAAGCAAAAAAGTTCAAAAAATCCATTTCTTAAATTCGCTTCCCGTAGCGACCGGAAGTGACGGCGGACGTGCTTATCCCAATTCGGCTCGCCTACTCCTTAAGGTCTATCACTCCAGTAAGTTTGGTATCTTAATCTTTTACCGTTTCTGAGATCTCGCGCGGACAAAATATTTTTGAAAAAACCGGAAATCCGACATATCTGACGAACGGAAGCGAATTTCAAAAAAATGAAAAAAGCTTCTGGAGGTATTTATATTCTCTATCATCCGTGAAAATTTCAAGAAAATCCATCCAGCCATCTCTGAGAAATCTTCAGTGAAAAAAAAAGAAGAACAATAATAATAACTAGACACTCATTACTAGTAATGAGTAGGTCTTCCGTTAGACCACTTCCGGTAAAGAGCTTTCTGTTCCTACCAAAACCATTTAAATGTATCAGAAAATGTGCCTTAACAATGAATGAGAAATGTATTATCGAATTTTTTACTCCTTTCTCGTAACTTCCGGTGACGACCGGAAGTACTATTCAGATGCGTTTTCCTATAAATGACAACCACTCTTTACTGTCTATATTCCCTGAAAATTTCACGTCTCTATCTGAAAGAGTTCTCAACAAAAAGAAGTAGACTAAAGAAAGAAAAAGTAGTAGGTTACTACCGACCGGAAGTCAATTTTGAAAAACAAAATGATCAGAACTTTAGAAGTTGATACTTTTATTAAGACATGTGAAAATCATATGAAAGACTTCAAATATAAGCGAGATTTTTGGGGACAAAGAGACGAAAATTAATAAGGTATTTTATCTAGAAACCGGAAGTAGCCGTTTTGACTACCGACAGAGTCAATATTCTTTTGACACTTTGAAAGAGAGTTATTAAACTAGTATGGATTTCCATTTAAAGGAAAAAGTTTGAAATTTGCGATTCTTACAATCACTTCCGGTGACGACAGGAAGTGACGTTCGACATGTTCAACCCCCTACCGCACGCTTACAAACGGAGATTGATCATCTCTGAATATTTGATGAACCTATATTTTACCTTTTCCAAGAAAAATACTGGACAAAATTCCTTTTTAGAAACAGAAAATCGGCCATATTTTCCGACCGGAAGTGAATTTTGTAAAAACAGAAATAATTATAGCAAGGTCATTTCATAAAACATTATTCCTGAAAATTTCAGCCATCTCTGAGAAATCACTCGAAGAAATCGGAAAATCGACATTTTTTTCAAATACTTCCGGTATAGACCGGAAGTGACGGACAAAAAAATTGAATGTATGTGTACAATGGACTAATGTTAGTTGATCAACTCTACAAGTTTCAAGCGTCTATCTATATTCATTATTGAGAAACTGAAAAAACAAGGTTTGAATATGTCCACCCCATATCTCATGACCGGAAGTGAATTTTACAAAAATATTTAAATTTACTTTAGACATTTATAGTGTCTATAACATACGTAAAATTCAAATCATTAACTTGTTTCATGACCGAGATTTATGGCACTGAAAAATGAGAGAATGAATAGTCTTTCTTTGATATAACCGGAAGTTGGAGATTCTACTTCCGGTGGGGTCAACATTTTTTGAGAATTAGAACGAGACCTAGCAAACCGATATAGGTTTCAATTCGAAAGAAAAAAGTTTGAAATTTATGATTCATTAATCACTTCTGGTGACGACCGGAAGTGACGGCGACAAAAAATATTACGTGCATGCACCATAGAGAAAATAGATCTATCATCCCTGAAAGTTTCATTCGATTATCTTTAGTGGTTTTCAAGTTTACCCCCTGACAAAGGTTCTTTCAAAAACCGGAAAATCGGACGTATCTGATCAACGGAAGTGAATTTTGAAAAAAAGAAAAAAATTGCCTCGAGGTACCATCGTTCTCTATAACCTGTGAAAGTTTCAGGAAAATCCATCCAACGGTCTCGGAGACGAAAGGTAAAAAAAATAATAATAATAACTAGAAATGATCTCGTTGCGAGCAACGAATAGGTCTTCCGTCCAATTTCTGACGAGATAGGATGTAAGTCTAACATGTTCTGAAACTCCGAAAGAGACTTAATTATTCCATGCACGTTTTCATTCAAAAGCAGAAATTTGTTCACTTCCGGTGACGGTCGGAAATGACGGATGACAATGACAAACCTTATTATCGAGCTATAAGTCACCATCATTCATGCCTGAAGGTATGAAGACTCGATCTTTAACAGTTTATGAGAAAACGCCCGGACAAAATGTCATTTGAAAAACGGAAATTCGGCCCTTACCCGCGACCGGAAATGAATTTTGAAATATTACTCAAGGGTACAGTAGATACGGACAATGTTAATACTATCTGTAAATATCGTATTAAAAAGTTGATCTATAAGCGAGAGATATGAGGACAAAGAAAGACCAATTTTTCGAAGTTTTTCTCTAAAAACCGGAAGTTGCTCGCTATACTTCCGGTGAGTTTAACATTTTATAAAACGACGAAAGAGACCTAATTAATCTATGCAAGTTTTGTTTCAAAAGCATCATTTTAAAATTTGACGTTTCTTTTCTTCACTTCCGGTGACGGACAAAACTGACGGACGGCAATGATAAACC
>NC_079165.1:51053635-51143635 GCF_947568905.1 Ostrea edulis | reverse complement strand
ATAAGAGAACCATTGAAGCATGATATCACTACATTATATTACATTTTGTTAATTCCCTGTTTAATTGCTAAACGCTCGGCATCAAGTGTGAATGCCACGGGTCCTCGGAGATGACCTTAAAAACAGACGCCCCGTGTCACGGTAGGTGTGGCACGCTAAAAAACCCTCACTGCTCAATGGCCGTAATTGCCGAGCATAAGCCTAGATTTAAAAGCTCTTCACCGGTCATGGTTACGTCTCCATATGAGTGAAATATTCTCGAGCGAGACGTTAAGCAAGATAAAAAATCAATCACTCCCTGTATGATTCATATATTAAACATTCAAGGTGACAATATATACGTTTTAGAATCATTGGCTGAGAAAATT
This sequence comes from Ostrea edulis, assembly GCF_947568905.1. Classification (NCBI taxonomy): domain Eukaryota; kingdom Metazoa; phylum Mollusca; class Bivalvia; order Ostreida; family Ostreidae; genus Ostrea; species Ostrea edulis. Next base: position 51,143,267 of record NC_079165.1, on the reverse strand, counting down.
CATATAGATATCAAATAATGAATTCAATACCGTATATAGTTTAGCTTCCGGATTTTAGCTGTAATGACGTTAAAAAACATAAATAGAATTTAAAAAAACCCAGCAAAAATACACGTACAACCGTGGATAAATAAATTATATGCTTTAGGTATATATTGATTATTGAAATCCTTCAATACTATTATTATCAACATAATGTAATTATTTTGTACGTATCAAACTTTCGTTCTGTCTAAATTGTTTCTAAATTTACAACATTTCTATCAGGTTTTCCGTTTATCGTGAAGATCGTTTATCGTGTTTTGCGTTTATCAGGTCTATCGTGAAGATCGTTTATCAGGTTTTGCGTACATCAGGTTTACCGTGTATCCTATCGTATCGTGCGTGTATCCTATCCTATCGTGCGTGTATCGTGTTCTATCGTTTATCATGTCAAGAATAACGTTGCGGGTACTGTACAAGATTTTGAAATCGACTGATATCGACAAAACTCGACTCTACAGGCGAGCCATGAGGCCCACAGACCCATTTTTTGATATTGATCGATAGGTTATGACACATTGAACAACTTTTGTTCAATAATGCTTTTCAAAAAATATGTCGTTTTAAAGATATGAGGTGTCAAATATTTACGATTTTGGCCCTTAAAATCTCTAATTACGTAACATATGACCTACTTTTTGATTTGATAAGATCAAACTCGTTGAGATGAACATTTCCGCTTCTACAACTTATTATAAAATATTAATAGTTTCTGAGATATTCTCAAAAACATTTGGACCCTTCTGAACCCCTAATTTAAAGGGCCAGTCCGTTTTGCTTGATATCGTAAGAAAGGCCTTGTCATTTTAAACATTTTTTGCTCAACAAGTATTTAGAAATTCTTTACCGTTTTCGAGTTATCTCTACAAGAAATATTTAGGGGCCAAACTGTAGCTCCCTAACGGGGCCACATAGGAAAAAAACGAAATGTACATATTGTTTAGATTATCATTCTGAACAACTTTTGTTCAATAATGCTTTTCAAAATATTTGTCGTTTTCAAGATATGAGGTGTCAATTATTTATGATTTTGGCCCTTAAAATCCCTTATTACGTAACATATGACCTACTTTTTGATTTGATAAGAACAAGCTCGTTTAGATGAACATTTCCGCTTCAATGACTTATTACAAAATATTAATAGTTTCTGAGATATTCTCATAAACCTTTGGACCCTTCTGGGCCCCTAATTTAAAGGGTCAGCCCCTTTTGCTTGATATCGTAAGAAAGGTCATGACATTTCCAACATTTTTTGTTCAACAAGTATTTAGAAATTCTTTACCGTTCTCGAGTTATTTCTAGAAGTAATTTTTAGGGGCCAAACTGTAGCTCCCTAACGGGGCCACATAGGGTAAAAACGAAATATGCATATTGTTCAGATCATCATTCTGAACAACTTTTGTTCTTTATTGCTTTTCAAAATATTTGTCGTTTTCGAGATACAAGGGGTAAAAAATTTATGGTTTTGGCCCTTAAAATCCCTTATTACGTAACATATGACCTAAATTTTTATATGAATAGATTTGGATTGTTGAGATGACCATTTTTTGTTCTTTGACTTATACCAAAATATTAACGATTTTTGAGATATTTGATCTAGACTTTGAGCCCTTCTAGATCCCTAATTTAAGGGGCTAACCCCTAAATCTTGATATTTTCGAAAAGATCTTGTAAATGTGCACAACTTTTGTTCTACATGTCTTAACAAAATATTTGCAAGAAAAAAGATATTGGAGATGAAAGGTCAAAAATCGCCGAAATCGCCGAAAAATTTTGGCATCCATTTTTTCAGGTCCAGGCGAGCGTTTAGGCAAATCGCCTCCGGTAAAATCGAATCCCCCACAAATCTTCTAAAATGTTTACTCTATCTTGTGTAGAAATTTCAAGACTCTAGCTTCAAAACTAACGGAGGAGATGTGTGGACAACAAGGCCCTTCAAAAAGTCACTAAAAGAGAGATAACTCCTGACCGGAAGTGACGTCAAGCACGAAATTTTGCAAGCAAAGTCTCGTCACTAAAAGACATCTTTCCTGAAAATTTCGTGAGAATCGATCGAGAAATGGCTGAGAAAAACGCGTGTACTACCAAGGAAAATAATAATAATAATAATAATAATAATGAAGAAGAAGAACGCGAACAATAATAGTAAGGTCTTCCGCAGGAGACGGAAGACCTTAATAATGAAGAAGAAGAACGCGAACAATAATAGTAAGGTCTTCCGCAGGAGACGGAAGACCTTAATAATAATAACTAGTACTTATTGTAACGGGGACCGTTACAGATGTTCCCCAAACATTCCCCCATTTAGTAAGTGGTGACATTTATATCAGTACAAGTGGTTTTGACCATTGCAAACTGTGTAGCATGTGAATATATAACTATCTTATAACGTTCAGTCCATTTCATACTAGTTCAAATCAGTTATAAAGATCTGAGAGTTTTGTGCACGTGCACGTACGTGCATGCACGTGCATATAAATAATTCGACCATATCGATACATTACAAGTCTTACCATATGAGTACAACAGAAGTTTCATAACTGATCAATGAAAAACGAGAAATTAACGGCAACTCAAAGCTACAAAGACCGAAATCAATGCACGTGCATACACGTGCGCGTGAGTACGACACAGCAATTTTGTTAATGCTAATCAATAGACATTTGAACAATATACTTACTATATGAATTTGGTATCGATTGCTTCACTCATAAGAAAGTTATTGGGATTTCAAAATCGTCCAATCAGAATTAAGCGCACGTGCATGCGCATGCAGGGAAGTGATTTTGAGACTATTAATAAATTGAGAGGCCTAAAACATACCTGCAACATAATTTTCAAACCTATTCATTGCAATATCAAAATGTTATAGACCAATACTTAAATTTAGACGTCAAAAATTACAATGCACGCGCATTCACGTGCACGCGATTTTGATAATGGAAAATTTGTTGACACCATTTCATAGACATTCATATCATAGATCCTCAGGGTAAATTTGAATTCATTTCAGTTTTTAATTCAATAGTTATGACCATTTTAGTACCCGAAAAATGAAGGAAAAGATATGCACGTGCATACACGCGCACGTGAGTATGACTCAGCATCAATGTTGAAAACATTCAATAGACATTTGATAGATATACTTACAGTATGAATTTCATATTGTTTCCATCATTTATAAGAAAGTTATGGCGATTTGAAAATTGTCCAATCAGAATCAAGCACACGTGCATGCACGTGCCGGATAGTTATTATGACTGTTTTCGTTTGTTAAGAATATCAAGATACATATACAATACAAGTTTGAAAAGATTTTGACAAAAAACAAAAAAGTTATGGTCATTGAAAGAATTGAATATTCAAATGTCAATGCACGTGCGTACGCATGCGTGTTTTCAAATTTTATAACATAGATTTGTAGATATTTGTAATCTTTACATATCCTGCAAATATCATTAAATTATCTTAATTTACATGAATGTTATAAACGGTTTTGTATTATCCAATCAAATTGAACCACACGTGCATGCGCGTGCAGAATTGAAATTTTGACGATGCCAAACGGTTAAGGGTCTCAAGTTATACCTGCAATATAAATATCAAACGATTTCATTGAAAAATAAAAAAGTTAGACGCATTCCAAAGTTTGTAAACAAAAAATCCAATGCACATGCATGCATTTTCAGACAAAATGACGTTCGTTCCGCACATCTACATAGAGTATTCTATCATCCTAAAAAGGTTTCATCTTGATCCATTCAGTAGTTTCTGAGAACACTCGTGGACAAAAAAGGGTGACAAGAATAAAGAAAGAATAATAATAATAACAAGAGAAGTTTCACAACTGTTCAATGAAAAACGAGAAATTAACGGCAACTCAAAACTACAAAGACCGAAATTAATGCACGTGCACACACGTGCGTGTGAGTACCACACAAGAATTTTGTTGATGCTATTCAATAGACATTTAAACAATATACTTACTATATCAATTTGGTATCGATCGCTTCACTCATAAGAAAGTTATTGGGATTTCAAAATCGTCCAATCAGAATTAAGCGCACGTGCATGTGCGTGCAGGGAAGTGATTTTGAGACTATTAATAAATTGAGAGGCCCAAAACATACCTGCAACCTAACTTTCAAACCTATTCATTGCAATCCCAAAATGTTATAGACCAATACTTAAATTTAGACGTCAAAAATCACAATGCTTGCGCATTCACACACACGCGATTTTGATAATGGAAAATTTGTTGACATCATTTCATAGACATTCATATCATAGATCCTCAGGGTAAATTTGAATTCATTTCAGTATTTTATTCAATAGTTATGACCATTTTAGTACCCGAAAAATGAAAGAAAAGCTATGCACGTGCATACACGCGCACGTGAGTATGACTCAGCATCAATGTTGAAAACATTCAATAGACATTTGATAGATATACTTACAGTATGAATTTCATATTGTTTCCATCATTTATAAGAAAGTTATGGCGATTTGAAAATTGTCCAATCAGAATCAAGCACACGTGCATGCACGTGCCGGATAGTTATTATGACTGTTTTCGTTTGTTAAGAATATCAAGATACATATACAATACAAGTTTGAAAAGATTTTGACAAAAAACAAAAAAGTTATGGTCATTGAAAGAATTGAATATTCAAATGTCAATGCACGTGCGTACGCATGCGTGTTTTCAAATTTTATAACATAGATTTGTAGATATTTGTAATCTTTACATATCCTGCAAATATCATTAAATTATCTTAATTTACATGAATGTTATAAACGGTTTTGTATTATCCAATCAAATTGAACCACACGTGCATGCGCGTGCAGAATTGAAATTTTGACGATGCCAAACGGTTAAGGGTCTCAAGTTATACCTGCAATATAAATATCAAACGATTTCATTGAAAAATAAAAAAGTTAGACGCATTCCAAAGTTTGTAAACAAAAAATCCAATGCACGTGCATGCACATGCATGCATTTTCAGACAAAATGACGTTCGTTCCGCACATCTACATAGAGTATTCTATCATCCTAAAAAGGTTTCATCTTGATCCATTCAGTAGTTTCTGAGAACACTCGTGGACAAAAAAGGGTGACAAGAATAAAGAAAGAATAATAATAATAACAAGAGAAGTTTCACAACTGTTCAATGAAAAACGAGAAATTAACGGCAACTCAAAACTACAAAGACCGAAATTAATGCACGTGCACACACGTGCGTGTGAGTACCACACAAGAATTTTGTTGATGCTATTCAATAGACATTTAAACAATATACTTACTATATCAATTTGGTATCGATCGCTTCACTCATAAGAAAGTTATTGGGATTTCAAAATCGTCCAATCAGAATTAAGCGCACGTGCATGTGCGTGCAGGGAAGTGATTTTGAGACTATTAATAAATTGAGAGGCCCAAAACATACCTGCAACCTAACTTTCAAACCTATTCATTGCAATCCCAAAATGTTATAGACCAATACTTAAATTTAGACGTCAAAAATCACAATGCTTGCGCATTCACACACACGCGATTTTGATAATGGAAAATTTGTTGACATCATTTCATAGACATTCATATCATAGATCCTCAGGGTAAATTTGAATTCATTTCAGTATTTTATTCAATAGTTATGACCATTTTAGTACCCGAAAAATGAAAGAAAAGCTATGCACGTGCATACACGCGCACGTGAGTATGACTCAACATCAATGTTGATGTCATTCAATAGACATTTGATAGATATACTTACAGTATCAATTTCATATTGTTTCCATCATTTATAAGAAAGTTATGGCGATTTCAAAATCGTCCAATCAGAATTTAGCACACGTGCATGCACGTGCCGGATGGTAATTATGACTATACACTTTTGTTAAGAATATCAAGATACATATATAATACAAGTTTGAAAAGATTTTGACAAAAAACAAAAAAGTTATGGTCATTGAAAGAATTGAACCTTCAAAAGACAATGCACGTGCGTGCGCATGCGCGTTTGCAATTTTTATTACATCGGTCTGTAGATATTTTGCATGTCTACGTATCCTGTATATATCATTAAATTTCCTTAATTGGTATGAATGTTATAAACGGTTTTGTATTATCCAATCAAATTGAAGCACACGTGCATGCGCGTGCAGAATTGAAATTTTGACGATGCCAAACAGTTAAGGGTCCCAAGTTATAACTACGATATAAATAGAAACGATTTCATTGAAAAATAAAAAAGTTAGACTGATTCCAAAGTTGGTAAACAAAAAATCCAATGTACGTGCATGCACATGCATGCATTTTCAGACAAAATGACATTCGTTCCGCACATCTACATATGCTATACTATCATCCTAAAAAGGTTTCATATTGATCCCTTGAGTAGTTTCTGAGAACACTCGTGGACAAAAAAGTCCCAAGAAGAAAGAAAGAAAAATAATAATAATAATAAGAAACCGAGTAAAACCAATATGTTCCCAAACTTTGTTTGGGGAACATAACTAGACACTCATTACTAGTAATGAGTAGGTCTTCCGTTTGTTCACTTCCGGTAAAGAGTGTTCTGAACCTACGAAAACCATTCAAATATATCAGAGAATGTACTTGAATATTAAATGAGAAATGTATTATCGAATTTTTTACTCATTTCTCGTAACTTCCGGTGACGACCGGAAGTACTATTCAGATGCGTTTTCCTATAAATGACAGCGACTCTTTACTGTCTACATTCCCTGAAAATTTCACGTCTCTATCTGAAAGAGTTCTCAAAAAAAGAAGTAAACCTAAGAAAGAAAAAGTAGTACGTTAATACCGACCGGAAGTCAATTTTGAAAAACAAAATTATCAAAACTTTAGAAGTTGATACTTTTATTAAGAGATGTGAAAATCATATGAAAGACTTCAAATATAAGCGAGATTTATGGGGACAAAGAGACGAAAATTAAAAAGGTATTTTATCAAGAAACCGGAAGTAGTCGTTTTGACTACCGAGAGAGTCAATATTCTTTTGACACTTTGAAAGAGACTTAATAAACTAGTATAGGTTTCAATTTAAAGGAAAAAGTTTGAAATTTTGGATTCTTTCCATCACTTCCGGTGACGACAGGAAGTGATGGTCGACATGTTCAACCCACTACTGCACACCTACAAACGGAGATTGATCATCCCTGAATATTTGATGAACCTATATTTTACCTTTTCCAAGAAAAATGCTGGACAAAATTCCTTTTGAGAAACAGAAAATCGGCCATATTTTCCGACCGGAAGTGAATTTTGTAAAAACAAAAATAATTATAACAAGGTCATTTCATAAGACATTATTCCTGAAAATTTCAGCCATCTCTGAGAAATCACTCGAAGAAATCGGAAAATCGACATTTTTTCAAATACTTCCAGTATAGACCGGAAGTGACGGACAAAAAAATTGAATGTATGTGTACAATGGACTAATGTTAGTTGATCAACTCTACAAGTTTCAAGTGTCTATCTATCTTCATTATTGAGAAACTGAAAAAACAATGTTTGAATATGTCCACCCCATATCTCACGACCGGAAGTGAGATTTACAAAACTATTTAGATTTACTCTAGACATTTATAGTGTCTATAACATATGTAAAATTCAAATCAGTAACTTCTTTTATGACCGAGATTTATGGCACTGAAAAATGAGAGAATGAATAGTCTTTCTTTGAAATAACCGGAAGTTGGATATTCAACTTCCGGTGGGGTCAACATTTTTTGAGAATGAGAACGAGACCTAGTAAACCGATATAGGTTTCAATTTGAAAGAAAAAAAATTGAAATTTATGCTTCTTTAATCACTTCCGGTGACGACCGGAAGTGACGACCGACATTCGTAACCCCCTACTGCACGCCTACAACGTGAGATCTATTCACTCTGAAAATTTGGTGAGTCTATCTTTTACTGTTTCTGAGAAAAACGCTAGACAACGAAAACAGCTAATAAGCCGTATTTGCCGACCGGAAGTGAATTTAACAAAAATATTTGACGTTACTCTAGACATTTATAGTGCCTATAATATATGTAAAACTCAACTCATTAACTAGTTTCATGACCGAGATTTATGGCACTGAAAAATGAGAGAATGAATAGTCTTTCTTTGATATAACCGGAAGTTGGAGATTCAACTTTCGGTGGGGTCAACATTTTTTGAGAATTAGTATGAGATATAGTAAGCCGAAATAGGTTTCAATTTGAAAGAAAAAAGTTTGAAATTGATGATTTATTTGATCACTTCCGGTGACGACCGGAAGTGACGGCGACAAAAAATATTACGTGCATGCACCATAGAGAATATAGATCTATCATCCCTGAAAGTTTCATTCAATTATCTTCAGTGGTTTTCAAGTTTACCCACGGACAAAGTTTCTTTCAAAAACCGGAAAATCGGACGTATCTGACGAACGGAAGTGAATTTTGAAAAAATGAAAAATAAGCCTCGAGGTACCATCGTTCCCTATAACTTGTGAAAGTTTCAGTAAAATCCATCCAACGGTCTCGGAGACGAAAGGGAAAAAAAAAATAATAATAATAATAAACAGTAGAATCACTAGAAGGTCTTCCGTTGGAAACGGAAGACCTTAACTAGTACTTTTTGTAACGGGGACCGTTACACATGTTTCCCAAACATTCCCCCATTTAGCAAGCGGTGCTATTTATTTCAGTACAAGTGGTTTTGACCATGGCAAACTGTCTAGCATGTGAATATATAACTATTTCATAACGTACAGTCCATTTCATGCTAGTACATATCAGTTATAAAGATTTGAAAATTTTGTGCACGTGCACGTACGTGCATGCACGTGCTGATAAGTAATTTGACCATCTCGATACATTAGAAGTCTTTCCATATGAGTACAAGAGAAGTTTCAAAACAGTTCAATGAAAATCGAGAAATTAACAACAACTTAAAACTACAAAGACCGAAATCAATGCACGTGCATACACGTGCGCGTGAGTACCACACAACAATTTTGTTGATGCTATTCTATAGACATTTGAACAATATACTTACTATATGAATTTGGTATCGATCGCTTCACTCTTGAAAAAGTTATTGGGATTTCAAAATCGTCCAATCAGAATTAAGCGCACGTGCATGCGCGTGCAGGAAAGTGATTTTGAGACTATTAATAAATTGAGAGGCCTAAAACATACCTGCAACCTAATTTTCAAACCTATTCATTGCAATCTCAAAATGTTATAGACCAATACTCAAATTTAGACGTCAAAAATTACAATGCACGCGCATTCACACGCACGCGATTTTGATAATGGAAAATTTGTTGACACCATTTCACAGACATTCATATCATAGATCCTCAGGGTAAATTTGAATTCATTTCAGTTTTTAATTCAATAGTTATGACCATTTTAGTACCCGAAAAATGAAAGAAAAGCTATGCACGTGCATACACGGGCACGTGAGTATGACTCAGCATCAATGTTGATGTCATTCAATAGACATTTGATAGATATACTTACAGTATAAATTTCATATTGTTTCCATCATTTATAAGAAAGTGATGGCGATTTGAAAATCGTCCAATCAGAATCTAGCACACGTGCATGCACGTGCCGGATGGTAATTATGACTATACACTTTTGTTAAGAATATCAAGATACATATACAATACAAGTTTGAAAAGATTTTGACAAAAAACAAAAAAGTTAAGGTCATTGAAAGAATTGAATATTCAAATGTCAATGCACGTGCGTGCGCATGCGCGTTTTCAAATTTTATAATACAGATTTGTAGATATTTAAAATCTTTACATATCCTGCAAATATCATTAAATTGTCTTAATTTACATCAAAGTTATAAACGGTTTTGTCTTATCCAATCAAATTGAAGCACACACGTGCATGCGCGTGCAGAATTGAAATTTTGACGATGCCAAACGGTTAAGGGTCTCAAGTTATACCTGCAATATAAATATCAAACGATTTCATTGAAAAATAAAAAAGTTAGACGAATTCCAAAGTTTCTAAACAAAAAATCCAATGCACGTGCATGCACATGCATGCATTTTCAGACAAAATGACGTTCGTTCCGCACATCTTCATAGAGTATTCTATCATCCTAAAAAGGTTTCATCTTGATCCCTTCAGTAGTTTCTGAGAACACTCGTGGACAAAAAAGGGTGACAAGAATAAAGAAAGAATAATAATAATAATAACTAGTACTTATTGTAACGGGGACCGTTACACATGTTCCCCAAACATTCCCCCATTTAGTAAGTGGTGACATTTATTTCAGTACAAGTGCTTTTGACCATTGCAAACTGTGTAGCATGTGAATATATAACTATCTTATAACGTTCAGTCCATTTCATACTAGTTCAAATCAATTATAAAGATCTGAGAGTTTTGTGCACGTGCACGTACGTGCATGCACGTGCAGATAAATAATTCGACCATCTCGATACATTACAAGTCTGACTATATGAGTACAAAAGAAGTTTCACAACTGTTCAATGAAAAACGAGAAATTAACGGCAACTCAAAACTACAAAGACCGAAATCAATGCACGTGCATACACGTGCGCGGGAGTACCACAGAGAAATTTTTTTGATGCTATTCAATAGACATTTGAACAATATACTTACTAAATGAATTTGGTATCGATTGCTTCACTCATAAGAAAGTTATTGGCATTTCAAAATTGTCCAATCAGAATTAAGCGTACGTGCATGCGCGTGCAGGAAAGTGATTTTGACCCTAGCAATAAATTGAAAGGTACCAAAGATACCTGAAACCTATATTTCAAACCTATTCATTGCAATCTAAAAATGTTATAGACCAATACATAAATTTAGACGTCAAAAATTACAATGCACGCGCATTTACGCGCACGCGATTTTGATAATGGAAAATTTGTTGACACCATTTCACAGACATTCATATCATAGATCCTCAGGGTAAATTTGAATTCATTTCAGTTTTTAATTCAATAGTTATGACCATTTTAGTACCCGAAAAATGAAAGAAAAGCTATGCACGTGCATACACGGGCACGTGAGTATGACTCAGCATCAATGTTGATGTCATTCAATAGACATTTGATAGATATACTTACAGTATAAATTTCATATTGTTTCCATCATTTATAAGAAAGTGATGGCGATTTGAAAATCGTCCAATCACAATTTAGCACACGTGCATGCACGTGCCGGATGGTAATTATGACTATACACTTTTGTTAAGAATATCAAGATACATATACAATACAAGTTTGAAAAGATTTGGACAAAAAAGAAAAAAGTTATGATCATTGAAAGAATTGAACCTTCAAAAGACAATGCACGTGCGTGCACATGCGCGTTTGCAATTTTTATTACATCGATCTGTAGATAATTAACTTGTCTACCTATTCTGTAAATATCATTAAATTTCCTTGATTGGCATGAATGTTATAAACGGTTTTGTATTATCCAATCAAATTGAAGCACACGTGCATGCGCGTGCAGAATTGAAATTTTGACGATGCCAAACAGTTAAGGGTCCCAAGTTATAACTACGATATAAATAGAAACGATTTCATTGAAAAATAAAAAAGTTAGACTGATTCCAAAGTTGGTAAACAAAAAATCCAATGTACGTGCATGCACATGCATGCATTTTCAGACAAAATGACATTCGTTCCGCACATCTACATATGCTATACTATCATCCTAAAAAGGTTTCATATTGATCCCTTGAGTAGTTTCTGAGAACACTCGTGGACAAAAAAGTCCCAAGAAGAAAGAAAGAAAAATAATAATAATAATAAGAAACCGAGTAAAACCAATATGTTCCCAAACTTTGTTTGGGGAACATAACTAGACACTCATTACTAGTAATGAGTAGGTCTTCCGTTTGTTCACTTCCGGTAAAGAGTGTTCTGAACCTACGAAAACCATTCAAATATATCAGAGAATGTACTTGAATATTAAATGAGAAATGTATTATCGAATTTTTTACTCATTTCTCGTAACTTCCGGTGACGACCGGAAGTACTATTCAGATGCGTTTTCCTATAAATGACAGCGACTCTTTACTGTCTACATTCCCTGAAAATTTCACGTCTCTATCTGAAAGAGTTCTCAAAAAAAGAAGTAAACCTAAGAAAGAAAAAGTAGTACGTTAATACCGACCGGAAGTCAATTTTGAAAAACAAAATTATCAAAACTTTAGAAGTTGATACTTTTATTAAGAGATGTGAAAATCATATGAAAGACTTCAAATATAAGCGAGATTTATGGGGACAAAGAGACGAAAATTAAAAAGGTATTTTATCAAGAAACCGGAAGTAGTCGTTTTGACTACCGAGAGAGTCAATATTCTTTTGACACTTTGAAAGAGACTTAATAAACTAGTATAGGTTTCAATTTAAAGGAAAAAGTTTGAAATTTTGGATTCTTTCCATCACTTCCGGTGACGACAGGAAGTGATGGTCGACATGTTCAACCCACTACTGCACACCTACAAACGGAGATTGATCATCCCTGAATATTTGATGAACCTATATTTTACCTTTTCCAAGAAAAATGCTGGACAAAATTCCTTTTGAGAAACAGAAAATCGGCCATATTTTCCGACCGGAAGTGAATTTTGTAAAAACAAAAATAATTATAACAAGGTCATTTCATAAGACATTATTCCTGAAAATTTCAGCCATCTCTGAGAAATCACTCGAAGAAATCGGAAAATCGACATTTTTTCAAATACTTCCAGTATAGACCGGAAGTGACGGACAAAAAAATTGAATGTATGTGTACAATGGACTAATGTTAGTTGATCAACTCTACAAGTTTCAAGTGTCTATCTATCTTCATTATTGAGAAACTGAAAAAACAATGTTTGAATATGTCCACCCCATATCTCACGACCGGAAGTGAGATTTACAAAACTATTTAGATTTACTCTAGACATTTATAGTGTCTATAACATATGTAAAATTCAAATCAGTAACTTCTTTTATGACCGAGATTTATGGCACTGAAAAATGAGAGAATGAATAGTCTTTCTTTGAAATAACCGGAAGTTGGATATTCAACTTCCGGTGGGGTCAACATTTTTTGAGAATGAGAACGAGACCTAGTAAACCGATATAGGTTTCAATTTGAAAGAAAAAAAATTGAAATTTATGCTTCTTTAATCACTTCCGGTGACGACCGGAAGTGACGACCGACATTCGTAACCCCCTACTGCACGCCTACAACGTGAGATCTATTCACTCTGAAAATTTGGTGAGTCTATCTTTTACTGTTTCTGAGAAAAACGCTAGACAACGAAAACAGCTAATAAGCCGTATTTGCCGACCGGAAGTGAATTTAACAAAAATATTTGACGTTACTCTAGACATTTATAGTGCCTATAATATATGTAAAACTCAACTCATTAACTAGTTTCATGACCGAGATTTATGGCACTGAAAAATGAGAGAATGAATAGTCTTTCTTTGATATAACCGGAAGTTGGAGATTCAACTTTCGGTGGGGTCAACATTTTTTGAGAATTAGTATGAGATATAGTAAGCCGAAATAGGTTTCAATTTGAAAGAAAAAAGTTTGAAATTGATGATTTATTTGATCACTTCCGGTGACGACCGGAAGTGACGGCGACAAAAAATATTACGTGCATGCACCATAGAGAATATAGATCTATCATCCCTGAAAGTTTCATTCAATTATCTTCAGTGGTTTTCAAGTTTACCCACGGACAAAGTTTCTTTCAAAAACCGGAAAATCGGACGTATCTGACGAACGGAAGTGAATTTTGAAAAAATGAAAAATAAGCCTCGAGGTACCATCGTTCCCTATAACTTGTGAAAGTTTCAGTAAAATCCATCCAACGGTCTCGGAGACGAAAGGGAAAAAAAAAATAATAATAATAATAAACAGTAGAATCACTAGAAGGTCTTCCGTTGGAAACGGAAGACCTTAACTAGTACTTTTTGTAACGGGGACCGTTACACATGTTTCCCAAACATTCCCCCATTTAGCAAGCGGTGCTATTTATTTCAGTACAAGTGGTTTTGACCATGGCAAACTGTCTAGCATGTGAATATATAACTATTTCATAACGTACAGTCCATTTCATGCTAGTACATATCAGTTATAAAGATTTGAAAATTTTGTGCACGTGCACGTACGTGCATGCACGTGCTGATAAGTAATTTGACCATCTCGATACATTAGAAGTCTTTCCATATGAGTACAAGAGAAGTTTCAAAACAGTTCAATGAAAATCGAGAAATTAACAACAACTTAAAACTACAAAGACCGAAATCAATGCACGTGCATACACGTGCGCGTGAGTACCACACAACAATTTTGTTGATGCTATTCTATAGACATTTGAACAATATACTTACTATATGAATTTGGTATCGATCGCTTCACTCTTGAAAAAGTTATTGGGATTTCAAAATCGTCCAATCAGAATTAAGCGCACGTGCATGCGCGTGCAGGAAAGTGATTTTGAGACTATTAATAAATTGAGAGGCCTAAAACATACCTGCAACCTAATTTTCAAACCTATTCATTGCAATCTCAAAATGTTATAGACCAATACTCAAATTTAGACGTCAAAAATTACAATGCACGCGCATTCACACGCACGCGATTTTGATAATGGAAAATTTGTTGACACCATTTCACAGACATTCATATCATAGATCCTCAGGGTAAATTTGAATTCATTTCAGTTTTTAATTCAATAGTTATGACCATTTTAGTACCCGAAAAATGAAAGAAAAGCTATGCACGTGCATACACGGGCACGTGAGTATGACTCAGCATCAATGTTGATGTCATTCAATAGACATTTGATAGATATACTTACAGTATAAATTTCATATTGTTTCCATCATTTATAAGAAAGTGATGGCGATTTGAAAATCGTCCAATCAGAATCTAGCACACGTGCATGCACGTGCCGGATGGTAATTATGACTATACACTTTTGTTAAGAATATCAAGATACATATACAATACAAGTTTGAAAAGATTTTGACAAAAAACAAAAAAGTTAAGGTCATTGAAAGAATTGAATATTCAAATGTCAATGCACGTGCGTGCGCATGCGCGTTTTCAAATTTTATAATACAGATTTGTAGATATTTAAAATCTTTACATATCCTGCAAATATCATTAAATTGTCTTAATTTACATCAAAGTTATAAACGGTTTTGTCTTATCCAATCAAATTGAAGCACACACGTGCATGCGCGTGCAGAATTGAAATTTTGACGATGCCAAACGGTTAAGGGTCTCAAGTTATACCTGCAATATAAATATCAAACGATTTCATTGAAAAATAAAAAAGTTAGACGAATTCCAAAGTTTCTAAACAAAAAATCCAATGCACGTGCATGCACATGCATGCATTTTCAGACAAAATGACGTTCGTTCCGCACATCTTCATAGAGTATTCTATCATCCTAAAAAGGTTTCATCTTGATCCCTTCAGTAGTTTCTGAGAACACTCGTGGACAAAAAAGGGTGACAAGAATAAAGAAAGAATAATAATAATAATAACTAGTACTTATTGTAACGGGGACCGTTACACATGTTCCCCAAACATTCCCCCATTTAGTAAGTGGTGACATTTATTTCAGTACAAGTGCTTTTGACCATTGCAAACTGTGTAGCATGTGAATATATAACTATCTTATAACGTTCAGTCCATTTCATACTAGTTCAAATCAATTATAAAGATCTGAGAGTTTTGTGCACGTGCACGTACGTGCATGCACGTGCAGATAAATAATTCGACCATCTCGATACATTACAAGTCTGACTATATGAGTACAAAAGAAGTTTCACAACTGTTCAATGAAAAACGAGAAATTAACGGCAACTCAAAACTACAAAGACCGAAATCAATGCACGTGCATACACGTGCGCGGGAGTACCACAGAGCAATTTTTTTGATGCTATTCAATAGACATTTGAACAATATACTTACTAAATGAATTTGGTATCGATTGCTTCACTCATAAGAAAGTTATTGGCATTTCAAAATTGTCCAATCAGAATTAAGCGTACGTGCATGCGCGTGCAGGAAAGTGATTTTGACCCTAGCAATAAATTGAAAGGTACCAAAGATACCTGAAACCTATATTTCAAACCTATTCATTGCAATCTAAAAATGTTATAGACCAATACATAAATTTAGACGTCAAAAATTACAATGCACGCGCATTTACGCGCACGCGATTTTGATAATGGAAAATTTGTTGACACCATTTCACAGACATTCATATCATAGATCCTCAGGGTAAATTTGAATTCATTTCAGTTTTTAATTCAATAGTTATGACCATTTTAGTACCCGAAAAATGAAAGAAAAGCTATGCACGTGCATACACGGGCACGTGAGTATGACTCAGCATCAATGTTGATGTCATTCAATAGACATTTGATAGATATACTTACAGTATAAATTTCATATTGTTTCCATCATTTATAAGAAAGTGATGGCGATTTGAAAATCGTCCAATCACAATTTAGCACACGTGCATGCACGTGCCGGATGGTAATTATGACTATACACTTTTGTTAAGAATATCAAGATACATATACAATACAAGTTTGAAAAGATTTGGACAAAAAAGAAAAAAGTTATGATCATTGAAAGAATTGAACCTTCAAAAGACAATGCACGTGCGTGCACATGCGCGTTTGCAATTTTTATTACATCGATCTGTAGATAATTAACTTGTCTACCTATTCTGTAAATATCATTAAATTTCCTTGATTGGCATGAATGTTATAAACGGTTTTGTATTATCCAATCAAATTGAAGCACACGTGCATGCGCGTGCAGAATTGAAATTTTGACGATGCCAAACAGTTAAGGGTCCCAAGTTATAACTACGATATAAATAGAAACGATTTCATTGAAAAATAAAAAAGTTAGACTGATTCCAAAGTTGGTAAACAAAAAATCCAATGTACGTGCATGCACATGCATGCATTTTCAGACAAAATGACATTCGTTCCGCACATCTACATATGCTATACTATCATCCTAAAAAGGTTTCATATTGATCCCTTGAGTAGTTTCTGAGAACACTCGTGGACAAAAAAGTCCCAAGAAGAAAGAAAGAAAAATAATAATAATAATAATAAGAAACCGAGTAAAACCAATATGTTCCCAAACTTTGTTTGGGGAACATAACTAGACACTCATTACTAGTAATGAGTAGGTCTTCCGTTTGTTCACTTCCGGTAAAGAGTGTTCTGAACCTACGAAAACCATTCAAATATATCAGAGAATGTACTTGAATATTAAATGAGAAATGTATTATCGAATTTTTTACTCATTTCTCGTAACTTCCGGTGACGACCGGAAGTACTATTCAGATGCGTTTTCCTATAAATGACAGCGACTCTTTACTGTCTACATTCCCTGAAAATTTCACGTCTCTATCTGAAAGAGTTCTCAAAAAAAGAAGTAAACCTAAGAAAGAAAAAGTAGTACGTTAATACCGACCGGAAGTCAATTTTGAAAAACAAAATTATCAAAACTTTAGAAGTTGATACTTTTATTAAGAGATGTGAAAATCATATGAAAGACTTCAAATATAAGCGAGATTTATGGGGACAAAGAGACGAAAATTAAAAAGGTATTTTATCAAGAAACCGGAAGTAGTCGTTTTGACTACCGAGAGAGTCAATA
Organism: Ostrea edulis; assembly: GCF_947568905.1. Taxonomy (NCBI): domain Eukaryota; kingdom Metazoa; phylum Mollusca; class Bivalvia; order Ostreida; family Ostreidae; genus Ostrea; species Ostrea edulis. The sequence continues at coordinate 51,125,517 of NC_079165.1, read as the reverse complement.
TTCTTTTGACACTTTGAAAGAGACTTAATAAACTAGTATAGGTTTCAATTTAAAGGAAAAAGTTTGAAATTTTGGATTCTTTCCATCACTTCCGGTGACGACAGGAAGTGATGGTCGACATGTTCAACCCACTACTGCACACCTACAAACGGAGATTGATCATCCCTGAATATTTGATGAACCTATATTTTACCTTTTCCAAGAAAAATGCTGGACAAAATTCCTTTTGAGAAACAGAAAATCGGCCATATTTTCCGACCGGAAGTGAATTTTGTAAAAACAAAAATAATTATAACAAGGTCATTTCATAAGACATTATTCCTGAAAATTTCAGCCATCTCTGAGAAATCACTCGAAGAAATCGGAAAATCGACATTTTTTCAAATACTTCCAGTATAGACCGGAAGTGACGGACAAAAAAATTGAATGTATGTGTACAATGGACTAATGTTAGTTGATCAACTCTACAAGTTTCAAGTGTCTATCTATCTTCATTATTGAGAAACTGAAAAAACAATGTTTGAATATGTCCACCCCATATCTCACGACCGGAAGTGAGATTTACAAAACTATTTAGATTTACTCTAGACATTTATAGTGTCTATAACATATGTAAAATTCAAATCAGTAACTTCTTTTATGACCGAGATTTATGGCACTGAAAAATGAGAGAATGAATAGTCTTTCTTTGAAATAACCGGAAGTTGGATATTCAACTTCCGGTGGGGTCAACATTTTTTGAGAATGAGAACGAGACCTAGTAAACCGATATAGGTTTCAATTTGAAAGAAAAAAAATTGAAATTTATGCTTCTTTAATCACTTCCGGTGACGACCGGAAGTGACGACCGACATTCGTAACCCCCTACTGCACGCCTACAACGTGAGATCTATTCACTCTGAAAATTTGGTGAGTCTATCTTTTACTGTTTCTGAGAAAAACGCTAGACAACGAAAACAGCTAATAAGCCGTATTTGCCGACCGGAAGTGAATTTAACAAAAATATTTGACGTTACTCTAGACATTTATAGTGCCTATAATATATGTAAAACTCAACTCATTAACTAGTTTCATGACCGAGATTTATGGCACTGAAAAATGAGAGAATGAATAGTCTTTCTTTGATATAACCGGAAGTTGGAGATTCAACTTTCGGTGGGGTCAACATTTTTTGAGAATTAGTATGAGATATAGTAAGCCGAAATAGGTTTCAATTTGAAAGAAAAAAGTTTGAAATTGATGATTTATTTGATCACTTCCGGTGACGACCGGAAGTGACGGCGACAAAAAATATTACGTGCATGCACCATAGAGAATATAGATCTATCATCCCTGAAAGTTTCATTCAATTATCTTCAGTGGTTTTCAAGTTTACCCACGGACAAAGTTTCTTTCAAAAACCGGAAAATCGGACGTATCTGACGAACGGAAGTGAATTTTGAAAAAATGAAAAATAAGCCTCGAGGTACCATCGTTCCCTATAACTTGTGAAAGTTTCAGTAAAATCCATCCAACGGTCTCGGAGACGAAAGGGAAAAAAAAAAATAATAATAATAATAAACAGTAGAATCACTAGAAGGTCTTCCGTTGGAAACGGAAGACCTTAACTAGTACTTTTTGTAACGGGGACCGTTACACATGTTTCCCAAACATTCCCCCATTTAGCAAGCGGTGCTATTTATTTCAGTACAAGTGGTTTTGACCATGGCAAACTGTCTAGCATGTGAATATATAACTATTTCATAACGTACAGTCCATTTCATGCTAGTACATATCAGTTATAAAGATTTGAAAATTTTGTGCACGTGCACGTACGTGCATGCACGTGCTGATAAGTAATTTGACCATCTCGATACATTAGAAGTCTTTCCATATGAGTACAAGAGAAGTTTCAAAACAGTTCAATGAAAATCGAGAAATTAACAACAACTTAAAACTACAAAGACCGAAATCAATGCACGTGCATACACGTGCGCGTGAGTACCACACAACAATTTTGTTGATGCTATTCTATAGACATTTGAACAATATACTTACTATATGAATTTGGTATCGATCGCTTCACTCTTGAAAAAGTTATTGGGATTTCAAAATCGTCCAATCAGAATTAAGCGCACGTGCATGCGCGTGCAGGAAAGTGATTTTGAGACTATTAATAAATTGAGAGGCCTAAAACATACCTGCAACCTAATTTTCAAACCTATTCATTGCAATCTCAAAATGTTATAGACCAATACTCAAATTTAGACGTCAAAAATTACAATGCACGCGCATTCACACGCACGCGATTTTGATAATGGAAAATTTGTTGACACCATTTCACAGACATTCATATCATAGATCCTCAGGGTAAATTTGAATTCATTTCAGTTTTTAATTCAATAGTTATGACCATTTTAGTACCCGAAAAATGAAAGAAAAGCTATGCACGTGCATACACGGGCACGTGAGTATGACTCAGCATCAATGTTGATGTCATTCAATAGACATTTGATAGATATACTTACAGTATAAATTTCATATTGTTTCCATCATTTATAAGAAAGTGATGGCGATTTGAAAATCGTCCAATCAGAATCTAGCACACGTGCATGCACGTGCCGGATGGTAATTATGACTATACACTTTTGTTAAGAATATCAAGATACATATACAATACAAGTTTGAAAAGATTTTGACAAAAAACAAAAAAGTTAAGGTCATTGAAAGAATTGAATATTCAAATGTCAATGCACGTGCGTGCGCATGCGCGTTTTCAAATTTTATAATACAGATTTGTAGATATTTAAAATCTTTACATATCCTGCAAATATCATTAAATTGTCTTAATTTACATCAAAGTTATAAACGGTTTTGTCTTATCCAATCAAATTGAAGCACACACGTGCATGCGCGTGCAGAATTGAAATTTTGACGATGCCAAACGGTTAAGGGTCTCAAGTTATACCTGCAATATAAATATCAAACGATTTCATTGAAAAATAAAAAAGTTAGACGAATTCCAAAGTTTCTAAACAAAAAATCCAATGCACGTGCATGCACATGCATGCATTTTCAGACAAAATGACGTTCGTTCCGCACATCTTCATAGAGTATTCTATCATCCTAAAAAGGTTTCATCTTGATCCCTTCAGTAGTTTCTGAGAACACTCGTGGACAAAAAAGGGTGACAAGAATAAAGAAAGAATAATAATAATAATAACTAGTACTTATTGTAACGGGGACCGTTACACATGTTCCCCAAACATTCCCCCATTTAGTAAGTGGTGACATTTATTTCAGTACAAGTGCTTTTGACCATTGCAAACTGTGTAGCATGTGAATATATAACTATCTTATAACGTTCAGTCCATTTCATACTAGTTCAAATCAATTATAAAGATCTGAGAGTTTTGTGCACGTGCACGTACGTGCATGCACGTGCAGATAAATAATTCGACCATCTCGATACATTACAAGTCTGACTATATGAGTACAAAAGAAGTTTCACAACTGTTCAATGAAAAACGAGAAATTAACGGCAACTCAAAACTACAAAGACCGAAATCAATGCACGTGCATACACGTGCGCGGGAGTACCACAGAGCAATTTTTTTGATGCTATTCAATAGACATTTGAACAATATACTTACTAAATGAATTTGGTATCGATTGCTTCACTCATAAGAAAGTTATTGGCATTTCAAAATTGTCCAATCAGAATTAAGCGTACGTGCATGCGCGTGCAGGAAAGTGATTTTGACCCTAGCAATAAATTGAAAGGTACCAAAGATACCTGAAACCTATATTTCAAACCTATTCATTGCAATCTAAAAATGTTATAGACCAATACATAAATTTAGACGTCAAAAATTACAATGCACGCGCATTTACGCGCACGCGATTTTGATAATGGAAAATTTGTTGACACCATTTCACAGACATTCATATCATAGATCCTCAGGGTAAATTTGAATTCATTTCAGTTTTTAATTCAATAGTTATGACCATTTTAGTACCCGAAAAATGAAAGAAAAGCTATGCACGTGCATACACGGGCACGTGAGTATGACTCAGCATCAATGTTGATGTCATTCAATAGACATTTGATAGATATACTTACAGTATAAATTTCATATTGTTTCCATCATTTATAAGAAAGTGATGGCGATTTGAAAATCGTCCAATCACAATTTAGCACACGTGCATGCACGTGCCGGATGTTAATTATGACTATAAACTTTTGTTAAGAATATCAAGATACATATACAATACAAGTTTGAAAAGATTTGGACAAAAAAACAAAAAAGTTAGGGTCATTGAAAGAATTGAACCTTCAAAAGACAATGCACGTGAGTGCACATGCGCGTTTGCAATTTTTATTACATTGTTCTGTAGATATTTGACATGTCTACCTATCCTGTAAATATCATTCAATTTCCTTGATTGGCATGAATGATATAAACGGTTTTGTATTATCCAATCAAATTGAAGCACACGTGCATGCGCGTGCAGAATTGAAATTTTGACGATGCCAAACAGTTAAGGGTCCCTTGTTATACCTACGATATAAATACCAAACGATTTCATTGAAAAATAAAAAAGTTAGACTCATTCCAAAGTTTGTCAACAAAAAATCCAATGCACGTGCATGCACATGCATGCATTTTCAGACAAAATGACATTCGTTCCGCACATCTACATATGCTATACTATCATCCTAAAAAGGTTTCAGATTGATCCCTTGAGTAGTTTCTGAGAACACTCGTGGACAAAAAAGTCCCAAGAAGAAAGAAAGAATGATAATAATAATAATAATAATAAGAAACAGAGTAAAACCAATATGTTCCCAAACTTCGTTTGGGGAACATAATAATAATAATAATAATAAGAAACAGAGTAAAACCAAAATGTTCCCAAACTTTGTTTGGGGAACATAATAAGAAACAGAGTAAAACCAATATGTTCCCAAACTTTGTTTGGGGAACATAATAAGAAACAGAGTAAAACCAATATGTTCCCAAACTTTGTTTGGGGAACATAATAATAATAATAAGAAACAGAGTAAAACCAATATGTTCCCAAACTTTGTTTGGGGAACATAATAATAATAATGAAGAAGAAGAACGCGAACAATAATAGTAAGGTCTTCCGCAGGAGACAGAAGACCTTAATAACTAGAAATGATGTCGTTGCGAGCAACCAATAGGTCTTCCGTCCAATTTCTGACGAGATAGGACCTTGACTGGAAGAATTCAATTAGTGAATTAGTGAAGAACGACTATACATGAAAGAAATAAACACATACATGTAAGACATGGTTTATCAATTGTAAACAATTTCGGTTTTGTTTCATTCACTTTCAAGTATCTCTGTAGTCCATAAAACGACTAAAAATGTCAGTTGAACCACGTAGAAACTCACACTAAAAATTTCAATAAAACATACTGAATTTTTGGACAACTTCCGGTTTCGAACAACCAACTTCCGGTTTCGAACAACCAACTTCCGGTGGAAATGATATCATTTATTACACTTTATTAAATAATTTTATGAGGATTAGAATTTAAAAAATGAAATATTACATATTTTTATGGTGCTTCCGGTGGATGACGGAAGTGACCGCAAGAAAGTTGAAACACGCATGTCACATCTACAAGTCACTATCTAACTTTCCTGAAAACTTCCAGACTCAATCTTTGAGTATTTATGAGAAAACACTTGGAGAAAAAACCCCGGAAATCGTACATATTTAACGAACGGAAGTGAATTTTGAAAAAAACAACAATAAATCACTATACTCTGAAGATGGATAATGTCAATTATATATTTGAAAATCACAAAAACACTTGTTTTATAAGCGAGAGATATGATAGCAAAGAAAAAGCATTTTTCCGAAAATTTTCTCTAAAAACCGGAAGTTGCTGGTTAAACTTCCGGTAAGACAAACATTTTCTGAAATGCAAGAAGAGACCTAATTAATCTATGCAAGTTTTGTTTCAAAAGCATAATTTTGAAATTTGGCGTTTCTTTTGTTCACTTCCGGTAACGGCTGGAAGTGACGGATGATAATGATAAACCTTTATTACAGAGCTACAAGACACCATCTATCATCCCTGAAAGTTTATAGACTCAATCTTAAACCGTTTATGAGAAAACGCCCGGACAAACTATCATTTGAAAAACAGAAATTCGGCCGCTACTTGTGACCGGAAGTGAATTTTGAAATAGTGGTGCAGGGTTCTTTTGAGATGGATAATGTCAATTATATCTGTAAATATCGTATTAAATGATTAATAAATAAACGAGATATACGAGGACAAAGAAAGACCGTTTTTTTAAAGTTTTTTTCTGAAAACCGGAAGTTGCTGGTTAATCTTCCGGTAAGTCTAATATTTTCTGAAACGCCGAAAGAGACCTAACTAATCAATGTAAGTTTTGTTTCAAAATCATAATTTTGAAATTTGACGTTTCTTTTGTTCACTTCCGGTGACGGCCAGAAGTGACGGATGGCAAAAATAATACCTTATTGCACAGCTACAATTCATAATTTATCATCCCTGAAAGTTTGAAGACTCAATCTTTAACCGTTTATGAGAAAAAGCCCGGAAAAATATTTGAAAAACGGAAATTCGGCCATAACTTGTGACCGGAAGAGAATTTTGAAATAGTGTTACAGGGTTCTCTTAAGATGGATAATGTCATTAAAATCTGTAAATATCGTATTAAAAGTTTGATAAAAAAAACGAGATATACGACGACAAAAAAAGACCATTTTTTGGAAGTTTTTCTCTAAAAACCGGAAGTTGTTGGTAAAACTTCCGGTAAGTGTAACATTTTTTTGAAACACCGAAAGAGACCGAATTAATCTGTGCAAGTTTTATTTCAAAAGCATAATTTTGAAATTTGACGTTTCTTTTATTCACTTTCGTGACGGATGGCAATGATAAACCTTATTACACAGCTACAAGTCACCATCTATCATCCCTAAAAGTTGGAAGACTCAATCTTTAACCGTTTATGAAAAAACGCCCGGACAAAATGTCATTTGAAAAACAGAAATTCGGCCGTAACTTGCGACCGGAAGTGATTTTAGCAAAACCAAAAAAAGACCCTTCTAGACAATCCTATTTTACATCTTTCCTGAAAGTTTCATGAAAATCTATCCAACCGTTTTTGAGAAATCGCGTGCACAAAATCGGTAAGAAAAAGAACAATAATAAATAATAATAACTAGAAATGATCTTGTTGCGAGCAACGAATAGGTCTTCCGTCCAATTTCTGACGAGATAGGATGTAAGTCTAACATGTTCTGAAACTCCGAAAGAGACTTAATTATTCCATGCACGTAAAAAGTTGATAGATAGGCGAGATATACGAAGACAAAGAAATATCAATTTTTCGAAGTTTTTCTCTAAAAACCGGAAGTTGTTGGTTAAACTTCCGGTAAGTGTAACATTTTTTGAAACACCGAAAGAGACCTAATTAATCTGTGCAAGTTTTATTTCAAAAGCATAATTTTGAAATTTGACGTTTCTTTTATTCACTTCCGGTGACGGATAATAATGATAAATATTATTACAGAGCTACAAGTCACCATCTATCATCCCTGAAAGTTTGAAGACTCAATCTTTAACCGTTTATGAGAAAACGCCCGGACAAAATATCATTTGAAAAACGGAAATTCGGCCGTAACCTGTGACCGGAAGTGAATTTTGAAATTGTGTTACAGGGTTCTTTTAAGATGGATAATGTCATTAAAATCTGTAAATATCGTATTAAAAGTTTGATCAATAAACGAGATATACGAAGACAAAAAAAGACCATTTTTTCGAAGTTTTTCTCTAAAAACCGGAAGTTGCTGGTTTGATCAATTTAAAAACAAATATCATATTCAGCATTCTATAAAGAGTCTCTATTTATCTTACCTTTATCAAAGAAAAACATTAAAAAACAAATAAGTTGAAAAAATCAATTTTTTAAATTCCCTTCCGGTAGCGACCGGAAGTGATGACGACGTACAAAATAGTGCTCACGCAAATCTATAAGTTATGTTCTATCATCTCTAATAAGTCTCCAGTTCATATCTTTAGCCCTTCCTGTAGATCACCCGCGGACAAAGTTTCATTTGAAAATCAGGAAATTGTCCATAACTTGGAACCAAAATGGAATTTTCCAATTTTTTTTTCTGATTAACAACTTTCATAAGATAATGCATTTGTCCTGAAAGTTTCATTGAAAACCACTGTATAGTTTTCGAGATAAATTTGGTCAAAAAAAAATAATAATAATAATAAGAAACAGTAGAATCACTATAAGGTCTTCCGTGAAGAACGGAAGACCTTAATAATAAACAGTAGAATCACTAGAAGGTCTTCCGTTGGAAACGGAAGACCTTAACTAGATACTCATTACTAGTAATGAGTAGGTCTTCCGTTTGAACACTTCCGTTACACAGCTTTCTGTTCTTACGAGAATCATTCAAATATATCAGAGAATGCCTTTTCAAGACATGAGAGGTGTGTTAATGAAGTTGTCACCCATTTATCGTAACTTCCGGTGACGACCAGAAGTAATATTCAGATGTGTTTTCCCATAAACCACACCGACTCTTTATTGTCTATATTCCCTGAAAGTTTCACGTCTCTATTTGAAAGAGTTCTCAAGAAAAAGAAGCAGAGTAAAAAAAAAAAATAGTGCCTTACTACCAACCGAAAGTGAATTTTGAAAAATAAAATTGTCTTAACTCTAGATGTTGATACTGTTCTGAAGATATTTGAAAATCATGTCAAACACTTGAAATATAAACGAGATTTATGGGGACACAAATACGAAAGGTATAAGAGTATTTTATCGAGAAACCGGAAGTAGGCGTTTTGACTACCGACGGGGTCAACATTCTATGAATACTCTGAAAGAGACTTAATAAACTAGTGGAGGTTTCAATTTAAAAGAAAAAGTTTGAAATTAGTGATTCTTTCAATCACTTCCGGTTACGACCGGAAGTGATAACAAAAAACAACTTAATGTGCATGCACTATGCAATCGAGACATCTATAATACCTAAAAATTTCATTTGTTCCTCTTTAGTCGTTTTTGAGATTACCCCCGGATAAGATGATTTTTTTTGAAAATTGGAAATCGGACATATCTTACGAACGGAAGTAGATTTGGTAAAAATGAAAGATCGTGTCTAAGGGTACTGCAATTCTCAATCATCTCCATAATTGACAAGAAAATCCATTTAGACGTCTTTCAGAAATCGTGTTGAAAAAAAATTGAATAAAGTAAAATTTTCAACCACTTCCTGTTGAAACCAGATGTGACATACACTTATATACAAAATAGTTTTAAGATGGACTATCGCCAATCTATAAACCCTGAAAGTTTCAGGTGTATATCTATCCTCGTTGCGGAGATATCAGGGAAATTCGTCAACACCATATCTAACGACCGGAAGTAAATTTTACAAAAATGTTTGACGTTACTCTAGACATTTATAGTGACTATAATATATGTAAAACTCAACTCATTAACTTGTTTCATGACCGAGATTGATGGCACTGAAAAATGAAAGAATGAATAGTCTTTCTTTGATATAAGGGGAAGTTGGAGATTCAACTTTCGGTGGGATCAACATTTTTTGAGAATTAGAACGAGACCTCCTAAACCGATATAAGTTTCAATTTAAAAGAAAAAAGTTTGAAATTGATGATTCATTTAAGTACTTCCGGTGACAAAAAATAATATGTGCATGCACCATAGAGAAAATAGATCTATCATCCCTGAAAGTTTCATTTGATTATCTTTAGTGGTTTTCAAGTTTACCCCCGGACAAAGTTACTTTGAAAAACCGGAAAATCGTACGTATCTCACGAACGGAAGTGAATTTTGAAAAAATAAAAAAAAGCCTCGAGGTACCATCGTTCTATATAATCTGTGAAAGTTTCATGAAAATTCATGCAACGGTCTCGGAGACGAAAGGGAAAAAAAATAATAAGAAGAAGAAAAAACAGTAGAATCACTAGAAGGTCTTCCGTTGGTAACGGAAGACCTTAAAAAACAGTAGAATCACTAGAAGGTCTTCCGTTCGTAACGGAAGACCTTAATAATAGAGGAAAAGAAACATAAGAATCACTATAAGGTCTTCCGTTGAGACGGAAGACCTTAATAATAATAATAGAGGAAAAGAAACATAAGACGGAAGACCTTAAAAAAGAGTACAATCACTAGAAGGTCTTCCATTGGTAACGGAAGACCTTAATAATAATAATAACGAGCTATAACTGTGTTGGGATGCCAACACAAATGTCTCCGAACACCTCCCCATGTCAGAAATGGTTCTTGATGCCAGATATGCACTCGGGATCCTCAAAGAACTCTAGAAACTAAATTTGGTTGAAATCCGACGGACTTGATTTTTGGCCGCCATTTTCTTCAATGGCGGCCATTTTGAAACATTTGAAAATAGATTGGAAGGAAATACTGATGCTAGAAATGAATAGTGGACCCTCCATCTACCCGAGAACCAAAATGTTGTAGAGATTTTAACACTTTCAAGTATTTCGGTATAATGCGGCCATTTTGAAAAGGGCGGCTCAAAAAAAAAATTTGATGGTGGAAATGGACTCGGGGTCACTAAATTACCCTAGAAATTGAATTTGGTTGAAATCCGACAACCTTGAGTATTTGGCGTTTTTTGGCCGCCATCTTGAAACGACGGCCATTTTGAAAATTTGAAAAGTTGAATGCAACCTTCCTGGTGACCCCCTATCACCTCACAAAGTTTGAAGTGGATCTGTCGACGCACTTTCACAAAATCGGTCGGACAAATTTCTCACTAAAGAAGAGGAATAATAAGAATAAGAAGAAAATAATAATAACGAGCTATAACTGTATTGGGATGCCAACACAAATGTCTCCGAACACCTTCCCAAGCCAGAAATGGTTTTTGATGCCAGAAATGGACTCAGAATCCTCCATCAAACCTAGAGAGTAAATTAGGTTGAAATACGACGGACTTGAATTTTGGCCGCCATTTTCTTCAATGGCGGCCATTTTGAAACATTTGAAAATTGATTGGAAGGAAATACTGATGCTAGAAATGAACTGTTGACGCTCAATTGACCCCAGAACCCTAATGTTGTAGAGATTTTAACACTTTCGAATATTTCGGTTTATGGCGGCCATTTTTAAAATGGCGGCTCAAAAAAAAAATTGATGGTGGAAATGGACTCAGGGTGACCATATTACCCTAGAAAAAAAATTTGGTTGAAATCTGACAACTTTGAGTTTTTGACGTTTTTTTGCCGCCATCTTGAAACGGCGGCCATTTTGAAAATTTGAAAAGTTGATTGCACCCCTCCTAATGACCCCCTATCAGTTCACAAAGTTTGAAGTGGATCTGTCGAAGCACTTTCATACAATCGAGCGGACAAATTTCTCAGGAAAGAAGAGGAATAATAATAAGAAGAAGAAGAAGAAGAAAATAAGAATAATAAGAAACGGAGCAAAAACAATATGTCTTCGACACTTTGTGTTCGGAGACATAATAATAAGAAAAGTGAAAAATCAACAATAGAATAATAGAAGGGTCTTCCGCTGAAGACAGAAGACCCTAATAATAATAAGAATGATAAGAAACAGAGCAAAAACAATATATCTCCGACACATATAATCGCGCGAACAAATTTCTCACTAAAGAAGAGGAAAAATAAGAAGAAAATAGTAATAATAATAACGAGCTATAAGTGTGTTGGGATGCCAACACAAATGTCTCCGAACACCTCCCCATGTCAGAAATGGTATTTGATGCCAGATATGCACTCGGGATCCTCAAAAAACCATAGAAACTAAATTTGGTTGAAATCCGACGGACTTGATTTTTGGCCGCCATTTTCTTCAATGGCAGCCATTTTGAAACATTTGAAAATTGATTGGAAGGAAATACTCATGCTAGAAATGAGTTGTGGACCCTCCATTGACCCCAGAACCCAAAGGTTGTAAATATTTCAACACTTTGAAATATTTCGGTATATGGCGGCCATTTTGAAAATGGCGGCTCAAAAAAAAAAATTGATGGTGGAAATGGATTCGGGGTCACTAAATTACTCTAGAAATTGAAATTGGTTAAAATCCGACAACCTTGAGTTTTTAAAGTTTTTTGGCCGCCATCTTGAAACGGCGGCCATTTTGAAAATTTCGAAAACTTGATTGCACCCCTCCTAGTGACCCCCTATCAGTTCACAAAGTTTGAAGTGGAACAGTCGAAGCACGTTCATATAATCGCGCGGACAAATTTCTCACTAAAGAAGGGGAAAAATAAGAATAAGAAGAAAATAATAATAATAAAAACGAGCTATAACTGTGTTGGGTTGCCAACACAAATGTCTCCGAACACCTCCCCATGTCAGAAATGGTTTTTGATGCCAGATATGCACCCAGGATCCTCAAAAAACCCTAGAAACTAAATTTGGTCGAAATCCGACGGACCTGATTTTTGCCCGCCATTTTCTTCAATGGCGGCCATTTTGAAACATTTGAAAATACATTGGAAGGGAATACTGATGTTAGAAGTGAACTGTGGACCCTCCAATTACCCCAGAAACCAAATTTTGTAGAGATTTTAACATTTTCAAATACTTTGGTATATGGCGGCTATTTTGAAAATGGCGGCTCAAATTATTTTTTTCTTTAAGGTAGGAATGAAATCAGGGTCACCAAATTACCCAAGAAATTGAATTTGGTTGAAATCCGATGTAGAGATTTTAACACTTTCAAAAATTTCGGTATACGGCTGCCATTTTGAAAATGGCGGCTCAAAAAAAACTTTTGATGGTGGAAATGGACTCGGGCTTATCAAATTACCCTAAAAATATAATATGGTTGAAATCCGACAACCTTGATTTTTTGACGTTTTTTGGGCGGCATTTTGAAATGGCGGCCATTTTGATAATTTGAAAACTTGAATGCACCCCTCCTAATGACCCCCTATCAGCTCACAAAGTTTGAAGTGGATTAGTCGAACCATGTTCATAAAATCGTGCGGACATATTTCTCACTAAAGAAGAGGAAAAATAAGAAGAAAATAATAATAACGAGCTATAACTGTGTTGGGATGCCAACACAAATGTCTCCGAACACCTCCCCATGTCAGAAATGGTTTTTGATGCCAGATATGCACTCAGGATCCTCAGAAAACCCTATAAACTAAATTTAGTTGAAATCCTACGGATCTGATTTTTCGCCGCCATTTTCTTCAATGACGGCCATTTTGAAACATTAGAAAATTGATTGGAAGGAAATACTTATGCTAGAAGTGAATTGTGGACCCTCCATTTACCCCAGAACCCAAATATTGTAGAGATTTTAACCCTTTCAAATATTTCGGTATATGGCAGCCATTTTGAAAATGGCGGCTCAAAAAAAAATTTAATGGTGGAAATGGACTCGGGGTCACCTAATTACCCTAAAAAAAGAATTTGGTTGAAATCCGACAACCTTCAGTTTTTGAGTTGTTTTAGCCGCCATTTTGAAACGGCTGCCATTTTGAAAATTTCGAAAAGTTGATTGCACCCCTCCTAATGACCCTAAATCAGCTCACAAAGTTTGAAGTGAATCGGTCAAAGCACTTTCATATAATCGCGTGGAGAAATTTCTCACTAAAAAAGAGGAAAATTAAGAAGAAAATAATAATAAGAACGAGCTATAACTGTGTTGGGATGCCAACACAAATGTCTCCGAACACCTCTCCAGGTCGGAAATGGTTTTTGATGCCAGATATGCACTCAGGATCCTCAAAGAACCCTAGAAACGAAATTTGGCTAAAATCGTACGGACTTGATTTTTGGCCGCCATTTTCTTCAATGGCGGCCATTTTGAAACATTTGAAAATTGATTGGAAGGAGATACTGATGCTAGAAATGAATTGTGGACCCTCATTTGACCTCAGAACCCTAATGTTGTAGAGATTTTAACACTTTCAAAAATTTCCGTATATGGCGGCTATTTTTTGAAAATGGCGGCTCAAAAAAAATTGTTGATGTTGGAAATTAACTAAGGGTCACGAAATTACCCAAACAATAGAATTTCGTTAAAATCCGACAACCTTGAGTTTTTGACGTTTTTTGGCCGCCATCTTGAAACGGCGGCCATTTTGAAAATTTGAAAAGTTGATTGCACCCCTCTTAGTGACCCCGTATCAGCTCACAAAGTTTGAAGTGGATCAGTCGAAGTACTTTCACAAAATCGCACGGACAAATTTCTCACTAAAGAAGAGAAAAAATAAGAAGAAAATAAGAATAACGAGCTATAACTGTGTTGGGATGCCAACACAAATGTCCCCATGCCAGAAATGGTTTTTGATGCCAGAAATGGACTCAGAATCCTCCATCAAACGTAGAGAGTAAATTAGGTTGAAATCCGACGGACTTGAATTTTGGCCGCCATTTTCTTCAATGGCGGCCATTTTGAAACATTTGAAAATTGATTGGAAGGAAATACTGATGCTAGAAATGAACTGTTGATCCTCAATTGACCCCAGAACCCTAATGTTGTAGAGATTTTAACACTTTCGAAAATTTCGGTATATAGCGGCCATTTTGAAAATGGCGGCTCAAAAAAAAATTTGATGCTTGAAATGCACTCGGGGTCAGAATATTATTCTAGAAATAAAATTTGGTTGAAATCTGACAACTTTGAGTTTTTGACGTTTTTTGGCCGCCATCTTGAAACGGCGGCCATTTTGAAAATTTGAAAAGTTGATTGCACCCCTTTTCATGACTCCCTATCAGTTCACAAAGTTTGAAGTGGATCTGTCGAACCACTTTCATACAATCGAGCGGACAAATTTCTCAGGAAAGAAGAGGAATAATAACGAGCTATAACTGTGTTGGGATGCCAACACAAATGTCTCCGAACACCTCCCCATGTCGGAAATGGTTTTTGATGCCAGATATGCACTCAGGATCCTCAAAGAACCCTAGAAACTAAATTTGGTTGAAATCGGACGGACTTGAATCCTCCATCAAACCTAGAGAGTAAATTAGGTTGAAATACGACGGACTTGAATTTTGGCCGCCACTTTCAAAAATTTCGGTATATGGTGGCCATTTTGAAAATGGCGGCTCAAAAAAAAAATTGATGGTGGAAATGGACTCGGGGTCACCAAATTACCCTAGAAATAGAATTTGGTTGAAATCCGACAACCTTGACTTTTTGACGTTTTTTAGCCGCCATCTTGAAACGGCGGCCATTTTGAAAATTTGAAAAGTTGAGTGCACCCCTCCTAATGACCATCTATCACCTCACAAAGTTTGAAGTGGATCAGTCGAAGCATGTTCATAAAATCGTGCGGACAAATTTCTCACTAAAGAAGAGGAAAAATAAGAAGAAAATAATAAGAATAACGAACTATAACTGTGTTGGGATGCCAACACAAATGTCTCCGAACACCTCCCCATGTCAGAAATGCTTTTTGATTTCAGATATGCACTCAGGATTCTCAAAAAACCCTAAAAACTGAATTTGGTTGAAATCCGACGGACTTGACTTTTGGCCGCCATCTTGAATAGGCGGCCATTTTGAAAATTTGAAAAGTTGAATGCACCCCTCTTAGTGACCCCCTATCAGCTCAAAAACTTTGCAGTGGATCTGTTTAAGCACTTTCACAAAATCGGTCGAACAAATTTCTGACTAAAGAAGAGGAAAAATAAGAAGAAAAGAATAATAAGAATAATAAGAAACGGAGCAAAAACAATATGTCTCCGACACTTTGTGTTCGGAGACATAATAATAATAATAAGAAGAAGAAGAAGAAGAAGAAAACGAGCTATAACTGTGTTGGGATGCCAACACAAATGTCTCCGAACACCTCTCCATGTCAGAAGTGCTTTTTGATGCCAGATATGCATTCAGGATTCTCAAAAAAACCTAAAAACTGAATTTTGTTGAAATCCGACGGACTTGATTGTTGGCCGCCATTTTCTTCAATGGCGGCCATTTTGAAACATTTGAAAATTGATTGGAAGGAAATACTGATGCTAGAAATGAATTGTGGACCCAACATTTACCTCAGAACCCAAATGTTGTAGAGATTTCAACACTTTGAATTATTTCGGTATATGGCGGCCATTTTGAAAATGGCGGCTCAAAAAAAATTTCATGGTGAAAATGGACTTGGGGTCACTAAATTACCCTAGAAATCGAATTTGATTGAAATCCGACATCCTTGAGTTTTTTAACGTTTTTTGGCCGCCATCTTGAAACGGCAGCCATTTTGAAAATTTGAAAAGTTGAATGAACCCCTCCTAGTGACCCCCTATCAGCTCACAAAGTTTGAAGTGGATCTGTCGAAGCACTTTCACAAAATCGGTCGGACAAATTTCTCACTAAAGAAGAGGAAAAATAAGGAGAAAAGATTAAGAATAACGAGCTATAACTGTGTTGGGATGCCAACACAAATGTCTCCGAACACCTCCCCATGTCAGAAATGGTTTTTGATAACGGATATGCACTCAGGATCCTCTAAAAACCCTAGAAACTAAATTTGGTTGAAATCCGACGGACTTGTAATTTGGCCGCCATTTTCTTCAATGGCGGCCATTTTGAAACATTTGAAAATAGATTGGAAGGAAATACTGATGCTATTAATGAATTGTGGACCCTCCATTTACCCCAGAACCCTAATGTTGTAAAGATTTCAGCTTTTTGAAATATTTCGGTATATGGCGGCCATTTTGAAAATGGCGGCTGAAAAAAAAAATTTGATGGTGGAAATGGACTCGGGGTCACTAAAGTACCCTAGAAATTGAATTTGGTTGAAATCCGACAACCTTGAGTTTTTGACGTTTTTTGGCTGCCATCTTGAAACGACGGCCATTTTGAAAATTTGAAAAGTTGAATGCACCACTCCTAGTGACCCCCTATCAGCTCACAAAGTTTGAAGTGGATCTGTCGAAGCACTTTCACAAAATCGGTCGGACAAATTTCTCACTAAAGAAGAGGAATAATAAGAATAAGAAGAAGAAAATAATAATAATAAGAAACGGAGCAAAAACAATATGTCTCCGACACTTTGTGTTCGGAGACATAATAAGAATAATAAGAAACGGAGCAAAAACAATATGTCTCCGACACTTTGTGTTCGGAGACATAATAATAAGAAACGGAACAAAAACAATATGTCTCCAACACTTTGTGTTCGGAGACATAATAATAAGAATAACGAGCTATGGGATGCCAACACAAATGTCTCCGAACACCTCCCCATGTCAGAAATGCTTTTTGATGCCAGATATGCACTCAGGATTCTCAAAAAACCCTAGAAACTGAATTTGGTTGAAATCCGATGGACTTGAGTTTTTGACGTTTTTTGGCCGCCATTTTGAAACGGCGGCCATTTTGAAAATTTGAAAAGTTGATTGCACCCCTTCTAATGACCCCCTATCAGCTCAGAAAGTTTGAAGTGGATCAGTCGAAGGATGTTCATAAAATCGCGTGGACAAATTTCTCACTAAAGAAGAGGAAAAATAAGAAGAAAATAATAATAAGAAGAATAAGAAACGGAGCAAAAACAATATGTCTCCGACACTTTGTGTTCGGAGACATAATAAAAAACGGAGCAAAAACAATATGTCTCCAACACTTTGTGTTCGGAGACATAGTAAGTATGTTAATATCGTATTAAAAACTTGATCAATAAGCGAGATATACGAAGACAAACAAAAACCAATTTTTCGAAGTTTTTCTCTAAAAACCGGAAGTTGCTGGTTAAACTTCCGGTAAGTCTAACATATTCTGAAACGCCTAAAGAGTCTTTATTAATCTTTGCAAGATTTGTTTCAAAAACATAATTTTGAAATTCTATGTTTCTTTTCTTCACTTCCGGTGACGACCGGAAGTGACAGATCGCATTGATAAACCATATTACAGAGCTACAGGTCACCATCTATCATCCCTGAAAGTTTCAAGACTCAATCTTTAACCGTTTATGAAAAAACGTCTGGACAAAATGTCATTTTAAAAACAGAAAATTGGACGAAACTTACAATCGCAATTGAATTTTCAAAAATTAAAATGGATATATAAACTTCAGGTGAAAACGCATCACCCCAGAAAATTTGAAGCAAATCGATCGTGCCATCTCTGAGAAAGGCTCTGCACAAAATCGTTTAGGACAAAAAAAGAATAAAAATAATAAAAAGAAAAGTGAAAAATCAACAATAGAATAATAGAAGGTTCTTCCGCTGAAGACGGAAGACCCTAATTCCGCTGAAGACGGAAGACCCTAATAAGAATAATAAGAAACGGAGCAAAAACAATATGTCTCCGACACTTTGTGTTCGGAGACATAATAATTATAAACAGTACAATCACTATAAGGGCTTCCGTCTGAAACGGAAGACCTTAATAATAAGAAACGGAGCAAAAACAATATGGCTCCGACACTTTGTGTTCGGAGACATGATAAGAAAAGGAGCAAAAACAATGTCTCCGACACTTTGTGTTAGGAGACATAATAATAATAACTAGAAACTCATAACTAGTAATGAGAAGGTCTTCCGTTATACTACTTCCTGTCGAGATTGAAGAGCTCCAATCGAATAAATATTTCATTCTACACCTTAATAATTCTCAGGTAATCATACTCTTAACCTTCGACAAAAATACCCATGTTTGAGACAACTTCCGGTTTTTCGGTCGGCACTTCCAGTGGACATATTTTACATGAACAAGACCTAATCATCATCCATTTTAGCCCCAATATCTGTCAAAAGAAAAAAAAAGCTTTTAAAAACTACATTTTTATATCCCTTCCAGTCACGACCGGAAGTGACGGCTACGTATGATTCTCACATGATGCCAACACACTGATGACTGACTATCAGTCTTGAAAACTTGAGACTTCAGTCGTTCACATTTCCAGAGTATTAGCTTGAACAAATTCTCATTTTGAAGACTGGAAATCTCGCGACCGGAAGTAAATTTCACCAAAATATTTTACATTATTCTAGACATTTGCAATGTCAATAACATAAAAGAAAATCATTTGTAATATACAAGCAAGATTTAAGGCAAACTCAAAAACTCAATTCTTCCAGTTTTTCTCTTAAAACCGGAAGTTGCCGTTTTTGATTCCGGTAGGATCAACATATTTCAAAACTACAAGAATGAAACAATAAAGTCATGTAGGTTTTGCGTCAAAGGAAAAAAATCTGAAATTTTCGATTTCTTTGATCACTTCCGGTGACGACCATAAGTGACGGCTGACGGAGTTATCCATATTCGACAAACCTACTTGTCATGATCTATCATTCCTGAAAGTTTGGTGCCTTAATCTTTAACCGTTTCCGAGATCTTCTGCGGACAAGATCTCTTTTTAAAAAACGGAAAATTTGACACATCTGACGACCGGAAGTGAATTTTGAAAAAATGAAAGAAAAAAAACGTCTCGGGGTATTCTCATTCTCTATCACCCCTGAAAAGTTCAAGAAAATCCATCCTGTCATCTCTGAGAAATCAAGGGGAAAACAAAAATAATAATATATCATAAGTTTAATACATTTCCTTTGCTGAAACAGTCAGACCAAAATATCTTCAGTACTCTACTAGAGGGTCACAGATAGCAAAGCTTGACAAGTGGAGACTGACCTGTTTATACATGTACCTTGATGTATCTCATGTAAGAATAACAAGTAACTGGACATTATACCTGAGCACAGGAAGCAGGGTTGACACACAGGTGTTAATTAGCATACTCTGGCACCAGTGATGACCAGTGTGCATGTTATCGTTAAGAAAACATCACCAATCCACCCCCTCAAATATTTAAGTAACAGTTAAAGTGAAGATTTGAAACAGTAGGTAGTTCTTGTTAAATTAGGGAAGTTGAACAGAAACTGTTACATCTTCACCAATTCAACAGAGTCATTTGTACATTATTTATTTAGTATGATGACTTATAAGTATATTACATGTATAAACTGATAATGTATGTGATGAATAACAGTATTTACCATAATGGCCACTTAAACATTTAGATTGACCAATAACACAGACTATAATGACCAATAACACATACTATAATCACCAAACAAATTTCAATTAACCAGTATTGACCAGTTTTAACCAGTATTGACCACCTGCCTGGTTAATACTGATATTGACCACTTTTTTGCCAACCCTGCGGTCTTCAATCAGTTCTTTTATAATTTTCTTTAACAGTTAAAAATGTTTAAAAACTAAATATAAATTGCTGTTACATTCTCCAACAAAATCCTGGCGGGCTGGACCTGAATTTGTACTTTATTTGTTTGACTTAATTCAGGTTCCATTCATAATTCTATCAACTTATATGTTAGTCATGTTGTTAGAAGGTATATTACGTGTCACTTAAACTCATATTAGATTTTATTCAGACACTTTTTTATATCATACCTTTCAACTCTTTCTTTACATCTGTCTTAATCTGGACACAACTTTTGTGCTTCTCAATGCATTGTCTTGTCTGCAAACACCAAACACCTATATTTCATTATATATCCTAAATATATTGTAACAGTATTTTAATCAAGAAAATTGTGCACCGAGCAAATTGATGTCTTAAAAATTTCAAATAGGAGTAAAATTTCAACAATTACATCCATACGTATTTATGCATAAGTACATATTTCAATATCTGCTAGTGCAGGAAGATCAAAAAATATTAAACTTACCAGAACCAATGCAATGGAACATGTTGTCAGCTTGAACAATATGACAGATCTATCCGCTTTGGAGTACCCGAGACATCCGAGTCAGATTTGTCATGTAATGGGTAACAACATGTTGTTCTTTATTCAAAGTCCTTGTCCATGACTGGCATAGGCATGCAGATGAATGTTAAGTCTATGCTGATGCACACCAGTTCGGTTAACAATTAACAATGATTCTGGAATTTACACAATTTCTTATGGACATTTGAGAATCCTCAAGTGTGATGAAGTATACTTCTTGCAATCCTGATGTAAATAAACTCCCTCTTTCCTTGAAATTTTCACCAAGGCTATTTATCTTCCACCACTTTCCACCCACATGTTGTTGTGAATCATTCTTTCTTACCTTCTTCACATGAGAGTTCCACAAAGGGAGATAATTTTCTGATAAAATTACCGAATTTTATCCCCAAAATAAATGACTTTCTTTTTATTTGCAACCGAATTCCTGTTTACTAGTGATAATTTATGCATAATTCTGTGTTTTAAACCATGAAACTATTTATTCTAAGCGTTTCTTTGGGTTTTATAACTCACTAAAAATAGCATTTAATTTGAGAATTACATGATCTTACTACTTAAAACACTATACGACTTAAATCTGGATAATAAACTTAAAAGTTATGTTCACTAATTCAAAGATACCGTTCGAAAAGACTATGAGGAACTGAAATTATATGTTATTATTCTGCTTTTGATATTTTAATGACTAGCTGAAATTACCCCATTTATGCATGACATTGATGTGTATATTGTGCTAAAAATAGAACGACCCATTAGGTGTTAGTTCGGGGGGTTCTCATCGATTTTGCCACAAAATATGATTTAACTTGTAAAATACTTTTGAAATATCATAAAAAGCTTTGAAAATTTGATAACACCTTACATAATAATTTTTTGGTTTTGCATGGTTTTATCGTAGACAGCCTCTTAATAATAATAATAATAAAAAGAAACAATACAATCAATATAAGGTCTCCCGTTGAGACGGAAGACCTTAAAAAGAAACAATACAATCACTATAAGATCTCCCGTTGAGACGGAAGACCTTAATAAAAACAGTACAATCACTGTAAGGTCTTCCGTCTGAAACGTAAAACCTTAATAATAATAAACAGTACAATCACTATAAGGTCTTCCGTCTGAAACGGAAAACCTTAACAATACAATCACTATAAGGTCTTCCGCTGAAGACGGAAGACCTTAATGATAAAAAGAAACAATACAATCACTAAGAGGTCTTTCGCTGAAGAAGGAAGACCTTAACTAGAAACAATGCAATCACTATAAGGTCTTCCGCTGAAGACGGAGGACTTTAATGATAAGAAACAGAGTATAAACAATATGTTCCCAAACTTTGTTTGGGGAACTTAATTACAATGGAAAAGGACCGATTTTACAAGATAAATTGTGAAATATACAATACATAGGGACATTTATAGAATACCAGTGGAAAAGATTGAATATTACAACGTTTTATATATCATTATGATAAGTTTACACATTGCCATATCAAAGTGCCATTCGTTTGTTATTTTGTCACTGTATGATACAAGTCACATAGTTCTCCAAGCATACACCCCAGTTACATGTATATAACAATCGTATCACTAGTTGTATTGCGGGGAAAAGAATGTAGACTGTCAATGCAAATCGTCTTCCAGGGATGAATGAGCTTCATCTGGACTCGGTACACAGGCAGATCATGACCATTATATTTTTGTATACATGTATATTCTTTAATTTTTGTATTATAAAATGTTTTTGACAATCAATGTCCAGACCATTGATCACTTGGGCAAGCGAATATACTTTACAAACATGCACTAATTCTGATCTAACGGACAGTGCTTGCTTTTGTTTCACAAATATTGTAAACACATATGCATCTGTCGAGATATGAATTTATTTCATGAATATGGACATTATCCTTTTGTCTTTCCAGACGCAGAACCCTGTGTGGTCTACAAAACAAGAAGTTCCAGACACACAGACCCTTCTTCAAATTTTCATTCCCTTGTCGTTTATCATTACCCTAATTATGGTACTCATTCTCGTTTTCGCGCGAAGATCACACACGTGTCCCAAAAGAAAGAGGAGAGACGTCATCATCCGAAATAATGAGGACATACAGTTGTTAGATAGAATGAACTTTGTGAACAAAAATCCGACATATTTCATGACTTCACAAGAGAAAGCAGAAGACAAAAAGATGTCAATAACAGAGATCCCATTCGAAAAAGTGAAGATTTTAGAGACGGTAGGAGAAGGGGCCTTTGGTCATGTTTATAAGGGTAAGGATTTTTAAAGTCATCATGACTATATGTATATTCCATGCAAAGATCAGATATACATGTAGGTCTAATTCTTTTAATATGGTACTTTTAAATATACCGGTTGATTAAAATCGACAATTGAATTCCACTGCAAAGCGGATCCATTCATGACATACCGGTAGTTGTTTTACATAATTCAATCAGATGGGGCTCATGTTCAAATATAAGAATGAAAGTAGAAAAAAATTGAAATAGTGTGCGTTCATGAATATTTTTAGTTTTGGCAATTACTGAATCGCACTGGTATGATACGGGCAATGTTCACCAAAAAGTACACATCAGATGCTCATTCAAATGCAGGTGCTTGTGCATGTAATTTGTCTTTACTTGTAGGTTTATATTACACCTCAGATCCCCCTAGTGCAAATGATGTGGCAGTAAAAATTTTGAAAGAAGGAATGTCAAACGAAGTCAAAGAAGACTTTGAAAGAGAAGTTGAAATCATGAGCAACTTTCATCACGATAATATTTTGAGTCTTCTCGGAATTATTACAAAGGGTATAATTTTTAACTATGGAAAAACCCCACCTAAATCTTATGGGCAAACACAGGTGAAACGGCACTAGTAGTGAGCAAATCATGAAATATAATAACATCACTATTTCCAACCCACAAAATACCCGAGAAAATGTTGACTACGTATTGTTACATTACAGATGTTGGCGATTCACCGCACATGATATTCGAATACATGATTCATGGGGATCTTGCTGAACTTCTTCGCAGAAATGATCCGGTGATGCGAAAGAACGAACATGATTTCAAACTTCAAAAAGTATGTTTTCTACAAGTGTGATTTCCTATTCACGTCAGATTCCTTACAACTGACTTTGTCCAGTGTGTATAATTACGTTAATTCAAGACATAATGGGTTTGGTTGAAGTCCTTGTATTAATCCACAATGAAGGTACCCATTTTGAATAAACACGTTCGTTAATACCAAAAATATTGATTATCACAGTTTCTCTCCGCGTTGCCAATAAAGTAATTTACCTTTTTGTTGGCTTTGAAATATCTTACTTAACGGTAAACAGGATAATACTAAGAAATGACTAATAGACAATGTCGCCTACATATTTTCTATTTTGGATGATGCCATTTTTATCCTAAATGTATTATCCTAGTCTTGATTTGTTATGTTGCCACCCTGTGTTACCACCCTGAGGCAGATGCTCATATTCTTATTAGTTTTCAATAAAATACCCGAAAATAGCAAAAACGAGAGTAAAGTGTTTGGACACACTTTGGCGGATCTAAGCCATTTTTTTTTATTACAGCTACAGATAATACGATATGAAGTAAATCCGTTGTTTATCGATGCTTGATTTTGATTTTGTAGAGGAAATAAGTTTTGATAATTGTTAAATAAATAAAATATGCCTGTTCCTTTCTTCAATTCGTAATTTTAGCATTGAATCAGCCTTATGGAAATCTCCAGAATAAAGCGCCCATAACGAGGCAATATCATAGATGCTTAGGTATATAACCAATTACACATTCTCGGGCCTTTTCGGCAAGACGACAAACAACCCGAGAAGCTGCAATAAATTTACAGTATGATCAATAATAAATAAATAAGAAATTTACAATATGATCAGCAAAAATTTATGTTGGTGTTCAGTGTTAGTTACATTTATGATAGTTTTGACTAGGCCCATCCCAGCAGGCACTAAACGTTGAATAAACGTTGATTAAACGTTTATCTTCAACGTTAAAACAACGTTGATTTTGAAATTTGAATCAACTTTGAACTTCAACGTTTGATCAACGTTGAAGTTCAACGTTTAATCGATGTTTGAATTCAACATTGATTAAATGTTGAAGTTTGACATTGGATAAATGTTGATTAAATTTTGAAGTTTTAATGTTTAATCAAAGTTACAAGTATAACTTTTAAAATTGATTCTGTTGAAGATCTACAATAAATCCTGCAACATATAATCTGTCAAAGTACTTTTTAAGGGTAAATGGTGGGACATGAATAGTACTTGCATATGCTAAGACACAACATGCATGCCATCTACATGTATACCGGCTATCCACACTTCAGGTGCCTGTGCATTGCACAACTTAAATTATGTATTTTAACGTGCGAGACCTGAGCGGTCTATTAAGTAATGGATACAAGACGAAGATGGTCTATTATGTCAGATACGGGACTGGTACGAGCCGGGTAGCGGCGAGTGATCAGTCCCGTATCTGACACAATAGACCATCGGAGTCTTGTATCTTACTTAAAACATTGTTCTATCTAAAAACAAATGCATTTAAACGCCCCCCCCCCCCCCAAAAAAAACCCACTACAAATATACATTGGTATAGACAAATATATTTACACCTTTCGTTTCTGATTTGTTTTTAATATTTATTATATTAGGAATTCATAAACTTTAAAGGTCAACTCTTGTCTTTAATTCACAAAAAAACTGTTAGCTCATCATTTCAATTGTCATAATACGATACTCCTCAAAACAGGGTTTTGTTCTTCATGGAAAGCGATTCGAACGCTTTTATTGTCTGAAGACTGTACTCAACAAAACAGGATGTCTTTTTTGGGTGAATGAGGGTACGTAAAGGTGTTCGGAAAGAATCTTTTAGATAAAACAAAACACTGATTCCCCACGTTCCTTTCTGGGAACCCTAATAATACGGTACTGACACGTAGGCCTATAACTGGTATAAGAACAGAAGCCGAAGCCCTATTTAGCATTTAGTCCGAGTGCCTTGAAGAAATGGATTCAGATGATTGAAAAGTACATGAGTTTGCGGTAAGATTATTCATTATTTCTACTAAGTCTCCTAAATATATTAACATTTTTTTTTCACATTGTTTATTTTGTTTGTTTCATTTTTGTTGTATACAAATTTCTTTTTAATCATTTGTAGCCCCAACAGTGGAAAATGCAATGCATTATATCTCAGACCAAAAATCGCTCCTAAGGGGAATGTATGGTACGACGACGTCCCAGTCGGGGTACATCAACTGCAACATATTGTGGTCAAAATGTGTAGAGAGGCAGGATTTGATGGGGGTTTTTTTTTTTTATTTTTTTTTTTTTTTTTTTTTTTTTTTTTACAAATCACTCTTTTCGGGCTACTGCCGTCACACGCCTATATGCTGCGGGTGTTGACGAGCAACTTATAGCGGGCAAAACTGGTGACAGGTCATCAGCGATTCGCAACTACAAACGCACCTCCGAGGAACAATTACAGAGTGTAAAGTGATTTGATTCAGAAACCGTCCACAGTGTCCCTGCCGGAGCCGAAGAAAGTGAAGCTCAAAGAAAGTGTTTCCTTTGGATCGAGAAAAGAAATAAACATCACTACCGGGGATGTAACAGTGAATTTGCGATTTTAATGTGCATATGTTTAAATGAATGTGACATGGATTTATAACTGTGGTACTAAACGATTTCATATACAGTAAAATCGGATTATACACGAAACACTCATTTCGTATAATTTACTGGAATATTTCACGCTTTGAATATTGTATTTGATAAATATGTTTTCTCGCACAACGAAGAGTGGTCTTTGTTCCTGGTTTTTACTGTCAGTCCAGTATTTCTCATAATATTGGCCTGCTCTTAATAATACTGGACTATGTTCAGTACAGTATGAAAAATAAAGTACTGTCAAGACAAAGGACTGACGTCACAACAATGTTTTAACAAATGGGATCGTACTCGGTTTGCCCTAATCTCGGCTGAGATTCGGCTAGACTGAATATTTGGACTGACGCCTTCACTGAATCTCGGAGCAGTCCTTTATAATTCATGTCTGGAAATTTACTTTCAGCTTCGGCCGGTTCTTACAATTAGAGATGTTTCTGAACATGAATCGAATATGAAGATGAACATGGATCCGATATGGAACAAACATGAAACTGATACATCCCGATCCCGATGCTTAAACCATAAAAAAAAAACCATAAAAAAATTAAATCCCTTAAGGTAGCTCACTACACTAAAGCTTTTCCTCTTTATGACACCATGTCACAAGATCGCGATTTAAATGTTTTGTAAAATAATTTGTATCGATCAATTTGTATATCATCGTAGCTCAGTGGTTAAAGGGACTGATTCACGATTTACCCAAAATTTTGTTTTTCACTTTTAATGATCAAAATCTACTGTCTAATGTGTTTGAAAGATTTCACATGAAAATTAAGGTTATACATCATCACAGAAGCTCATTTTAGAGAGTTTATTATTTGTTTTGTAAACAAAGATTGCGATATGTTATTGTTTACGGAATTTTCAAAAGAAATGGATATCGATCTAAGTATTATTATATCTTTCATTTTTCAAGCATTTTTGGGGTGAAAAGTGTTATCTAAAAGTTAAAATTTGTGACTATGTAAAATTAAGATGCATTATATTACAAAATCAATATTTCACTTGTTTGTTTGTTTACATAAAAAGACTCGAGTCTTTGTTTACATAACACATATTTAAGGCTAAAATATTGCTTTCATTCATGCATTCAGAAGGTCAAAATTTTGGCTGTCAACATTAAATGAGTTATATTTCTAATGTTTAACATCAAAAATGAAAAATATTTTTATCAAAAATCGTGAACCAGTCCCTTTAAAGCATTGGGCTGAAGAACCGCAGATCTCGAGTCTTTTGTTCATATATGTTTTTAAAAAAATTGTTTTGAAAATCATGTTTTTACCCGAATTTGCATTTTCTGCCTTTTGTCATACATGTATACATATTATATATCATCATATCTTTTATGATTAAATCAATTCGTATTGATTTGAGAAACTATTTCAGGATGTAGTGAGCCACCTTAAAAATAAATGGATGGTATTACAATTCTCTTTTTAGCCATCTGCTTTTTAGATTTTGTTAGCTAATAGAGTAGTATGTAAATTAATGATAAATGTTCGTTATTCTAAAAAACAGATTTTGTTCATTGAATTGCCAAATAGGCACAACTTTAGCCAGATATGACGTCTCTCCATGACCCATATGTCTGAAATCGTCATCAAAAGACGATTTAAAAAGGAGAAAGATTGTGTGTGTGTGTGTGTGTGTGTGTGTGTGTGTGTGTGTGTGTGTGTTGTGTGTGTTGTGTGTTGTTGTTGTTGTTGGTGTGTTGTTGTTGTTGTTGTTGGTGTGTGTGTGGGTTGTTGGTGTGTGTGTGGGTTGTTGGTGTGTGTGTGGGTTGTTGGTGTGTGTGTGGGTTGTTGTGGTGTGTGTGTGTGTTGTTGTGTGTGTGTTGTGTGTGTGTGTGTGTGATCCTCGAGAAGATGTGTGCATGGAGAAAGAAACAGGATGTGTTCTTCGTAGAGAGAGAGAGAGAGATGGTGAAAGAGAATTATCATAGTTAAAACAATTTCAGTAAACCAGTCTTTTTCTGTTTCTTCGCTTTCGCGGAGGCGATGATACTTTCGCTTATTCTAATTAGTAAATTTTTTATCAGTTTATATGACGTACATATAGTGGTCAAAATTTTCGTTTGTACGGAATGTTACGAGCTTTCTATTGGACGTTTGATGTTAAGCAATGACACGCCCATTTTCACAGAACTACCCCGGTATAGGTAAACTATACTCGGATACACCCCTTATATCACCAAAGACCACGTGAAATTTTATGAACATTTAAGGCAACGAGGAATTATGTACACATATATCTCACTGGTGTAATTCCAGTAATGCAGGGGTGGGGGTCTCAAGTCCCCTTTAATGTGTAGGTAAGCGTATCGTTTCGCTCACCCCCTACTCATTTTGGTCTAAACAGTAAGTAAGGGATGTTAAATATGAAACAGTTCTTTGCATGTTAAAAAAATCCCTAGCAAGCAAATTAACATGAGTTCTTCCCGAGCTCTTCTCCATCCCGCGAGTACCGCCCGGTGAATGCTCGTATTGAACATTATGAACGACTAGTGACATTCACACTTCAAAGAATTTGTCGTGTTACAGTGTCTATCTTGCCCCGCTTTATCTACCCGATGGTGATGTATTGATGATTTCTTGTAACATACTCAATTGAAGACGGCGAAACTGGGTACTAAATGTAACTCATTGCGGATGATTGGAAAACATTGGATTGAAATTCCAATATTAATGTGCTGTTTCTAAATTGATTTAAAATCCACTTAGTTTCATCCTCATTTTGTACATAAATGAATACTTTTACAAACGTATTTTTATTAAGAATATGAAAGGGACTATGCAAAGGAGAATATGTTTATGTAAAAGTGGATTGAAAATCAACTTGGCAAATTTCTTCTGTTTTTATTATAACAGTTAAATGAATAAAAATACTTAGTTTTGCTCATCACTACCTGACTTAATTTGTATATTGAAAATTTGAATTTTTGTAATACTTATTTTTTGTCAAACGCTTGTTTACAGGCCAATGCAATAGGCGGATACTAACTCATCGCTGGCTCCTATTTCTAAGTATTTTACATGAAATTCGATATTCTTTCAGAAACACCTCAAATGTCAGATATACGCAAAATATAAAATATAATATTACAGTTTTCTTTTTTAATGGGCAGATCATTTTGTTCTTCCTCTTCGGCACATGTTGCTGTGTGTAAAACTTGAAATAACGCGTGCATTGAAAGGCATTTCAGAAAGCAATATCACAGGGTTTTACCGTAACACCGGATATCTCAACGTTACTTGACAATTCTGCATGGAAATGTTTATACATATAAATATATTTAGGTAAAAACTAGGCTTATTTTCATTGTGTTTATTTATACTCTTTTCGAACATCTTCCTTATCAGCAAAACTCACGTGCTACCTGTGGTTTCAATCGGAAAAGTGTGCGTGTCTTTACCAGCGCTCAAAACGTTTCATACGATAGAAAAAAATTACCACTTCAACGCGTTTGCTTGTAACACACAAAAGACTTGCTGGTTTTCAATGTTTTTCACTACAACTTTCAGTACTGCAAAAATCGTATATTTAAAGAGGTTACACAATGCTATTATGATTTTTGATAAATTGTGTCAAACCTGCATATCATCATTATTGAATTTCAAAATGAGGGATGAGGTCCAAAGGGTTTGATCTCCCACCTGGGCTATCTATGCAGTGTTCTGAATATTTGTATCTCGCAAGTATTTAATTCTATTAGTAAAAAACAATATCAAAATCAATGCATTTTTTCATATAAGATCATGAAATTCCCTAACCCATTAAATTCAGACCACGGGCTTGTTTTACATATTGTATATGTAGTAATGTTTCCACCGTTTACAAATTACTTTATGAATAATTGTAATAATATAATAATAATAATAATAGCTAGAAATGATCTCGTTGCGAGCAACGAATAGGTCTTCCGTCCACTTTCTGACGAGATAGGATCTTGACTGGGAACATTCAATTAGTGAAGAACAAGTATACATGAAAGGAATAAACAGGTATTTCTTCTTTTTTTTTAAATAGTGATAAACATGTACATGTAAGACGTGATGTATCAATTACAAACAATTTCGGTTTTGTTTTATTCACTTTGAGTATCTATGGCGTCCATAAAACGACTAAAAATTCCACATTTACCGCATTGGAATTTTCGGAAAACTTCCGGTTTCGAACAACTTCCGGTGGAAATGGTATGACTGAAAAAAACCTCGGAAATCTTAGATATTTAACGAACGGATGTGAATTTTGAAAAAAAAAAAAATCACTATATTCTGAAGGTGGGTAATATCAATTATATTTGCGAAAATCATATCAAACACTTGATTTGTAAGCGAGAGATAGGATAGCAAAGAAAGAACAATTTTTCGAAGTTTCTCTAAAACCCGGAAGTTTAAACTTCCGATAAGTGTAATATTTTCTGAAACTCCAGAAGACACTTAATTATTCCATGCACATTTTGTTTCAAAAGCGTAAATTTCATATTTGACGGGGTTTTTTTTCACTTCCAGTGACGGCCGGAATTGACGGACCACAATGATAAATGTCATTACAAAACTACAAGTCACCATCTATCATCCTTGAAAGTTTTAAGACTCAATCTTTGACCGTTTATGAGTAAACGCCCGGACAAAATGTCATTTGAAAAACGGAAATTTGGCCCTAACGAACGAAAGGAAGTGAACTTTGCAAAAGTGTTAAAGGATATCCTAGATATAGATAATGTCAATAACATCTGTAAATATTTTATGAAACAGTTGATAGATAAGCGAGATATACAAGGTCAAAGAAAAACCAACTTTTTCGAAGTTTTTCTCTAAAAACCGGAAGTTGCTGGTTAAAATTCCGGTAAGTTTAACATTTTCTGAAACGCCAAAAGAGACCTAATTCATCTATGCAAGTTTTGTTTCAAAAGCATCCGTTTGAAATTTGACGTTTCTTTTGTTCACTTCCGATGACGACCGGAAGTGACGGATCGCAATGATAAACCTTATTACAAAGCTACAAGTCACCAGCTATCATCCCTGAAAGTTTCAAGACTCAATCGTTGACCGTTTATGAAAAAACGTCTGGACAAAATCTCATTTTATAAACGATAAATCGGACGTAACCTGCGACCGGAAGTAAATTTTCAAGAATAGAAATGACGGTACAAGCTTCAGATAGCAACGCATCAACCCTGAAAATTTAAATCAAATCGATCCAGCCATCTCCGATAAATCCTCTGCACAAAATCGGTAAGAAAAAAAAGAAAGAATAATAACTAGAAACTAGACACTCATTACTGGTAATAAGTAGGTCTTCCGTTTGAACACTTCCGGTACCCAGCTTTCTGTTCTTACAAGAATCATTCAAATATATCAGTGAATGTGCCTTTTCAAGACATGAGAGATGTGTTAATGAAGTTTTCACCCATTTCTCGTCACTTCTGGTGACGGCCGGAAGTAATATTCAGATGTGTTTTCCCATAAACCACGGCGACTCTCTATTGTCTATATTCCCTGAAAGTTCCACGTCTCTATTTGAAAGAGTTCTCAAGAAAAAGAAGTAGACTAAAGAAAGAAAAAGTAGTGTCTTACTACCGACCGGAAGTGAATTTTGAAAAATAAAATTGTCTTAACTTTAGATGTTGATACTGTTCTTAAGATATTTGAAAATCATATCAAACACTTGAAATATAAACGAGATTTATGAGGGACACAAATACGAAAGGTATAAGAGTATTTTATCGAGAAACCGGAAGTAGCCGTTTTGACTACCGACGGGGTCAACATTCTTTGAATACTTTGATAGAGACTTAATAAACTAGTGTAGGTTTCAATTTAAAAGAAAAAGTTTGAAATTAGTGATTCTTTCAATCACTTCCGGTTACGACCGGAAGTGATTACGAAAAACAAATTAATGTGCATGCACTATACAATCGAGAGATCTATAATACCTGAAAGTTTCATATGTTCCTCTTAAGTCGTTTTTGAGATTACCCCCGGATAAGATGATTTTTTTAAAAATGGAAATCGGACATATCTTACGAACGGAAGTAGATTTTGTAAAAATGAAAGATCGTGTCTAAGGGTACTACAATTCTCAATCATCTTCGTAATTGCAAGAAAATCCATTGAGCCATCTCTGAGAAATCGTGTTGAAAAAATTTGAATATAGTAAATTTTTCAACTACTTCCTCTTGAAACCGGAAGTGACGTCTACTCATATACATGTTTAAAATGGACTATTGCTAATCTATAACCCCTGCAAGTTTCAAGTGTGTATCTATACTCGTTCTGCAGATATCAGGGAAACAAAGTCTGAATTCGTCCACACCATATCTAACGACCGGAAGTGAATTTTACAAAAATATTTGACGTTACTCTAGACATATATAGTGACTATAATATCTGTAAAACTCAACTCATTAACTTCCGAGATTTATGGCACTGAAAAATGAGAGAATGAATAGACTTTCTTTGATATAACCGGAAGTTAGAGATTCAACTTTCGGTGGGGTCAACATTTTTTTGAGAATTAGAACGAGACCTAGTAAATTGATATAGGTTTCAATTTGAAAGAAAAAAGTTTGAAATTGATGATTCATTTAATCACTTCCGGTGACGACCGGAAGTGACGGCGACAAAAAATATTACGTGCATGCACCAAAGAGAAAAGAGATCTATCATCCCTGAAAGTTTCATTCGATTATTTTTAGTGGTTTTCAAGTTTACCCCCGGACAAAGTTGCTTTCAAAAACCGGAAATTCGGACGTATCTCACGAACGGAAGTGAATTTTCAAAAAATGAAAAAACTGCCTCGAGGTACAATCGTTGTCTATAATCTGTGAAAGTTTCAGGAAAATCCATCCAACCGTCTCGAAGACGAAAGGGGAAAAAAAATAATAACTAGACACTCATTACTAGTAATGAGTAGGTCTTCCGTTAGACCACTTCCGGTAAAGAGCTTTCTATTCCTACGAAAACCATTTAAATGTATCAGAAAATGTGCCTTAACAATGAATGAGAAATGTATTATCGAATTTTTTACTCCTTTCTCGTAACTTCCGGTGACGACCGGAAGTACTATTCAGATGCGTTTTCCTATAAATAACAGCGACTCTTTACTCTCTATATTCCCTGAAAATTTCACGTCTCTATCTGAAAGAGTTCTCAACAAAAAGAAGTAGACTAAAGAAAGAAAAAGTAGTAGGTTACTACCGACCGGAAATCAATTTTGAAAAACAAAATTATCAAAACTCTAGAAGTTGATACTTTTTATTAAGACATGTGAAAATCATATGAAATACTTCAAATATAAGCGAGATTTATGAGGACAAAGAGACGAAAATTAAAAAGGTATTTTATCAAGAAACCGAAAGTAGTTGTTTTGACTACCGACAGACTCAATATTCTTTTGACACTTTGAAAGAGAGTTAATAAACTAGTATAGGTTTCAATTTAAAAGAAAAAGTTTGAAATTTGCGATTCTTTCCATCACTTCCGGTGACGACAGGAAGTGACGGTCGACATGTTCAATCCCCTACTGCACGCTTACAAACGGAGATTGATCATCCCTGAATATTTGATGAACCTATATTTTACCTTTTCCAAGAAAAATGCTGGACAAAATTCCTTTTGAGAAACAGAAAATTGGCCATATTTTCCGACAGGAAGTGAATTTTGTAAAAACAAAAATAATTATAGCAAGGCAATTTCATAAGACATTATTCCTGAAAATTTCAAGAAAATCTATCCACCATCTCTGAGAAATCACTCGAAGAAATCGGAAAATCGACATTTTTTTTAAATACTTCCGGTATAAACCGGAAGTGACGGACGAAAAAATTGAATGTATGTGTACAATGGACTAATGTTAGTTGATCAACTCTACAAGTTTCAAGCGTCTATCTATATTCATTATTGAGAAACTGAAAAAACAAGGTTTGAATATGTCCACCCCATATCTCACGACCGGAAGTGAATTTTACAAAAAAAATTATATATATTCTAGACATTTATAGTGTCTATAACATATGTAAAATTCAAATTATTGACTTGTTTTATGACCGAGATGTATGGCACTGAAAAATGAAAGAATGAATAGTCTTTCTTTGATATAACCGGAAGTTGGAGATTCAACTTCCGGTGGGGTCAACATTTTTTGAGAATTAGAACTAGACCTAGTAAACCGATATAGGTTTTAATTTGAAAGAATAAAGTTTGAAATTTATGATTCATTTAATCACTTCTGGTGACGACCGGAAGTAACGGCCGACATTATTAACCCCCTGTTGCACGCCTACAAAGTGAGATCTATTAACTCTGAAAATTTGATGACTCTATCTTTTACCGTTTCTGAGAAAAACGCTGGACAACGAAAACAGCTAATAACCGTATTTGCCGACCGGAAGTGAATTTTACAAAAATATTTGACGTTACTGTAGACATTTATAGTGATTATAATATATGTAAAACTCAACTCATTAACTAGTTTCATGACCGAGATTTATGTCACTGAAAAATGAGAGAATGAATAGTCTTTCTTTTATATAACCGGAAGTTGGAGATTCAACTTCCGGTGGGGTCAACATTTTTTGAGAATTAGAACTAGACCTAGTAAACCGATATAGGTTTTAATTTGAAAGAATAAAGTTTGAAATTTATGATTCATTTAATCACTTCTGGTGACGACCGGAAGTAACGGCCGACATTATTAACCCCCTGTTGCACGCCTACAAAGTGAGATCTATTAACTCTGAAAATTTGATGACTCTATCTTTTACCGTTTCTGAGAAAAACGCTGGACAACGAAAACAGCTAATAACCGTATTTGCCGACCGGAAGTGAATTTTACAAAAATATTTGACGTTACTGTAGACATTTATAGTGATTATAATATATGTAAAACTCAACTCATTAACTAGTTTCATGACCGAGATTTATGTCACTGAAAAATGAGAGAATGAATAGTCTTTCTTTTATATAACCGGAAGTTGGAGATTCAACTTCCGGTGGGATCAACTTTTTTTTGAGAATTAGAACGAGACCTAGTAAACCGATATAGGTTTCAATTTGAAACAAAAAAGTTTGAAATTGATTATTTATTTAATCACTTCCGGTGACGACCAGAAGTGACGGCAACAAAAAATATTACGTTCATGCACCATAGAGAAAATAGATCTATCATCCCTGAAAGTTTCATTCGATTATCTTTAGTGGTTTTCAAGTTTACCCCCGGACAAAGTTTCTTTCAAAAACCGGAAAATCAGACTTATCTCACGAACGGAAGTGAATTTTGAAAAAATGAAAAAAAACCTCGAGGTACCATCGTTGTCTATAATCTGTGAAAGTTTCAGGAAAATCCATCCAACGGTCTCGGAGAGGAAAGGGGGAAAAAAATATAATAATAATAACTAGAAATGATCTCGTTGCGAGCAACAAATAGGTCTTCCGTCCAATTTCTAACGAGATAGGATATTGACTGGGAGAATTCAATTAGTTAAGAACGACTATACATAAAAGAAATAAACATGTATATGTAAGACATGATTTATCAATTATAAAAAAATTCGGTTTTGTTATATTCACTTTCTAGTATCTCAGGAGTTCATAAAACGACTAAAAATTCCAAATGGAAAACGTAGGAACCCACACTAAAAATTCCCATGAAAAATACTGAGTTTTCGAACAACTTCCGGTTTTTAACCACCGACTTCCGGTGAAATGGTATGACTTATTACAATCTAACAAATAATGTTATGAGCATTAGAATTTTAAAAAAATGAAAAATTACATATTTTTAAGATACTTCCGGTGGATGACAGAAGAGACGGCAACAAAATTGAAACACGTATGTCACATTTACAAGTCACCACCTAACATTCCTGAAAGTTTCAAGACCCAATCTTTGATTATTTATGAGAAAACACTTGGAGAAAAAACCCCAGAAATCGTAGATATTTATCGAACCGAAGTGAATTTTGAAAAAAACAATTCACTATACTCTAAAGATGGATGATGTCATTTACATCTGTATCATATGAAACACTTGATTTATAAGCGAGAGATATGATAACAAAGAAAGAACAATTTTTGAAAGTTTTTCTTTAAAAACCGGAAGTTATTGTTTAAACTTCCGTTAAGTGTTACATTTTCTGAAACTCCAAAAGACACTTAATTATTCCATCCACATTTTGTTTCAAAAGGTTAAAATTGATATTTGACGTTTCTTTTGTTCACTTCCGGTGACGGCCGGAAGTGACGGATGACAATGATGAACCTTATTACAAAGCTACAGGTCACTATATATATCTTCCCTGAAAGTTTCAAGACTCAATCGTTAACAGTTTATGAGAAAACGCCCGGACAAAATGTCATTTGAAAAACAGAAATTCGGCCGTAACTTGCGACCAGAAGTGAATTTTGAAATAGTATTAACGGATTCTCTTGATATGGATAATGTCAATAATATCTGTAAATATCGTATTAAAAGGTTGATAAATAAGCGAGAGATATGATAACAAAGAAAGAACAATTTTCCGAAGTTTTTCTCTAAAACTGGAAGTTGCTGGTTAAAATTCCGGTAAGTCTTACATTTTCTAAAATGACGAAAGAGACCTAATTCATCTACGCAAGTTTTGTTTCAAAAGCATAATTTTGAAATTTGACGTTTCTTTTGTTCACTTCCGGTGACGACCAAAAGTGACGGATGGCAATGATAAACCTTATTACAAAGCTACAAGTCACCATCTAACATCCCTGAAAGTTTGAAGACTCAATCTTTAACCGTTTATGAGAAAACGCCCGGACAAAATGTCATTTGAAAAACGGAAATTCGGCCGTAACTTGCGACCGGAAGTGAATTTTGAAATAGTATTAACGGGTTCTCTTGAGACGGATAATGTCAATAATATCTGTAAATATCGTATAAAAAAGTTGATAAATAAGCGAGATATACGAGGACAAAGAAAGACCATTTTTTCGAAGTTATTCTCTAAAAACTGGAAGTTGCTGGTTAAACTTCCGGTAAGTCTAACATTTTCTAAAATGCCAAAAGAGACTTAATTCATCTACGCAAGTTTTGTTTCAAAAGCATAATTTTAAAATTTGACGTTTCTTTTGTTCACTTCCGGTGACGGCCGGAAGTGACGGATGGCAATGATAAACCTTATTACAAAGGTATAAGTCACCATCTAACACCCCTGAAAGTTTGAAGACTCAATCTTTAACCGTTTATGAGAAAACGCCCGGACAAAATGTCAACTGAAAAACGAAAATTCGGCCGTACCTTGCGACCGGAAGCGATTTTTGCAAAACCAAAAAATGGCCGTTCTAGACAATCCTATTTTATATCTATTCTAAAAATTTCATGAAAATCTATCCATCGGTTTTTGAGAAATCGCGTGCACAAAATCGGTAAGAAAAAGAACAATAATAATAATAACTAGACACGATATCGTTTCGAGCAATGAGTAGGTCTTCCGTCCGATTTGTTGATGCACTCGGAGTTTAAAAAAAAAAAAAAAAAGACAAATGAGTCCCAATTTAGTTTCCGACTTTAAGACACTTTAGATATAATCAATTTTTCATATCATAAGCTTCTGAAGCAAAGTTGCGGTGAAATTCGTTTGAAATTCCACTCTCCAGGCGAGCCATAAGGCCCGCGGGCCTATTTCTTGATGTCATTTGTTAGCCCTCTATAGACTCAACAACTTTAGTTCTATATGTCTTTACAAAATATTTACCTGTAAAAAGTTATTGAGATCGACCGATATCGACAAAAAATCGACTCTACAGGCGAGCCATTAGGACCATAGGCCTATTTCTTGATGTCAATCGATATATCTCGATAAACTGAACAACTTTTGTTCAATATGTCCTTACAAAATATTTACCAGTTACAAGTTTTTGAAATCGACTGATATCGACAAAAATCGACTCTACAGGCGAACCATGAGGCCCACAGACCCATTTTTTGATATTGATCGATAGGTTATGACACATTGAACAACTTTTGTTCAATAATGCTTTTCAAAAAATATGTCGTTTTAAAGATATGAGGCGTCAAATATTTACGATTTTGGCCCTTAAAATCTCTAATTACGTGACATATGACCTACTTTTTGATTTGATAAGATCAAGCTCGTTGAGATGAACATTTCCGCTTCTACAACTTATTATAAAATATTAACAGTTTCTGAGATATTCTCAAAAACATTTGGACCCTTCTGAACCCCTAATTTAAAGGGCCAGCCCGTTTTGCTTGATATCGTAAGAAAGGCCTTGTCATTTTAAACATTTTTTGCTCAACAAGTATTTAGAAATTCTTTACTGTTCTCGAGTTATCTCTACAAGAAATATTTAGGGGCCAAACTGTAGCTCCCTAACGGGGCCACATAGGGAAAAAACGAAATGTACATATTGTTTAGATTATCATTCTGAACAACTTTTGTTCAATAATGCTTTTCAAAATATTTGTCGTTTTCAAGATATGAGGCGTCAATTATTTATGATTTTGGCCCTTAAAATCCCTTATTACGTAACATATGACCTACTTTTTGATTTGATAAGAACAAGCTCGTTTAGATGAACATTTCCGCTTCAATGACTTATTACAAAATATTAATAGTTTCTGAGATATTCTCATAAATCTTTAGACCCTTCTGGGCCCCTAATTTAAAGGGTCAGCCCCTTTTGCTTGATATCGTAAGAAAGGTCATGACATTTCAAACATTTTTTGTTCAACAAGTATTTAGAAATTCTTTACCGTTCTCGAGTTATTTCTAGAAGTAATTTTTCGGGGCCAAACTGTAGCTCCCTAACGGGGCCACATAGGGTAAAAACGAAATATGCATATTGTTCAGATCATCATTCTGAACAACTTTTGTTCTTTATTGCTTTTCAAAATATTTGTCGTTTTCGAGACACAAGGGGTAAAAAATTTATGGTTTTGGCCCTTAAAATCCCTTATTACGTAACATATGACCTAAATTTTTATATGAATAGATTTGGATTGTTGAGATGACCATTTTTTGTTCTTTGACTTATACCAAAATATTAACGATTTTTGAGATATTTGATCTAGACTTTGAGCCCTTCTAGATCCCTAATTTAAGGGGCTAGCCCCTAAATCTTGATATTTTCGAAAAGATCTCGTAAATGTGCACAACTTTTGTTCTATATGTCTTAACAAAATATTTGCAAAAAAAAAGATATTGGAGATGAAAGGTCAAAAATCGCCGAAATCGCCGAAAAATTTTGGCATCCATTTTTTCAGGTCCAGGCGAGCGTTTAGGCAAATCGCCTCCGGTAAAATCGAATCCCCCACAAATCTTCTAAAATGTTTACTCTATCTTGTGTAGAAATTTCAAGACTCTAGCTTCAAAACTAACGGAGGAGATGTGTGGACAACAAGGCCCCTCAAAAAGTCACTAAAAGAGAGATAACTCCTGACCGGAAGTGACGTCAAGCACGAAATTTTGCAAGCAAAGTCTCGTCACCAAAAGACATCTTTCCTGAAAATTTCGTGAAAATCGATCGAGAAATGGCTGAGAAAAACGCGTGTACTACCAAGGAAAATAATAATAATAATAATAAAAATAATAATAATAATGAAGAAGAAGAACGCGAACAATAATAGTAAGGTCTTCCGCAGGAGACGGAAGACCTTAATAATAAACAGTCCAACGGAAGACCTTAATAAACAGTAGAATCACTAGAAGGTCTTCCGTTGGAGACGGAAGACCTTAATAAACAGTAGAATCACTAGAAGGTCTTCCGTTGGTAACGGAAAACCTTAATAATAACTAGAAACTCATTACTAGTAATGAGTAGGTCTTCCGTTTGTTCACTTCCGGTAAAGAGTTTTCTGATCCTACAAAAACCATTCAAATATATCAAAGAATGTACTTTAACAATAAATGAGAAGTGTATTATCGAATTTTTTTACTCATTTCTTGTAACTTCCGGTGACGACCGGAAGTACTATTCAGATGTGTTTTCCTAAGAATGACAGTGACTCTTTACTGTCTATATTCCCTGAAAATTTCACATTTCTATCTGAAAGAGTTCTCAACAAAAAGAAGTAGACTAAAGAAAGAAAAAGTAGTAGGTTACTACCGACCGGAAGTCAATTTTGAAAAACAAAATTGTCAAAACTTTAGAAGTTGATACTTTTATTAAGACATGTGAAAATCATATGAAAGACTTCAAATATAAGCGAGATTTATGGGGACAAAGAGACGAAAAGTAAAAAGGTATTTTTTCAAGAAACCGGAAGTAGTCGTTTTGACTACCGACAGAGTCAATATTCTTTTGACACTTTGAATAAGACTTAATAAACTAGTATAGGTTTCAATTTAAAAGAAAAAGTTTGAAATTTGCGATTCTTTCCATCACTTCCGGTGACGACAGGAAGTGACGGTCGACCTGATCAATACACGCTTACAAACGTAGATTGATCATCCCTGAATATTTGATGAACTTATATTTTACCTTTACCAAGAAAAATGCTGGACAAAATACCTTTTGAGAAATAGAAAATCGGCCATATTTTCCGACCGGAAGTGAATTTTGTAAAAACAAAAACAATTATAGCAAGGTCATTTCATCAGACATTATTCCTGAAAATTTCAAGAAAATATATCTAGTCACCTCTGATAAATCACTCGAAGAAATCGGAAAATCGACATTTTTTCAAATACTTCCGGTATAGACCGGAAGTGACGGACGAAAAACTTGAATGTATGTGTACAATGGACTAATGTTAGTTGATCAACTCTACAAGTTTCAAGCGTCTATCTATATTCATTATTGAGAAACTGAAAAAACAAGGTTTGAATATGTCCACCCCATATCTCACGACCGGAAGTGAATTTTACAAAAATATTTAAATTTACTCTAGACATTTATAGTGTCTATAACATATATAAAATTCAAATCATTAACTTGTTTTATGACCGAGATTTATGGCACTGAAAAATGAGAGAATGAATAGTCTTTCTTTGGTATAACCGGAAGTTGGAGATTTAACTTCCGGTGGGGTCAACATTTTTTGAGAATTAGAACGAGACCTAGTAAACTGATATAGGTTGCAATTTAAAAAAAAAGTTTGAAATTTATGATTCATTAATCACTTCCGGTGACGACCGGAAGTGACGGCCGACATTCTAACCCCCTACTGCACGCCTACAAAGTGAGGTCTATTAACTCTGAAAATTTGGTGACTATCTTTTACCGTTTCTGAGAAAAACGCTGGACAACGAAAACAGCTAATAAGCCGTATTTGCCGACCGGAAGTGAATTTTACAAAAATATTTGACCTTACTGTAGACATTTATAGTGACTATAATATATGTAAAACTCAACTCATTAACTAGTTTCATTATCGAGATTTATGGCACTGAAAAATGAGAGAATGAATAGGCTTTCTTTGATATAACCAGAAGTTGAAGATTCAACTTCCTGTGGGATCAACATTTTTTGAGAATTAGAACGAGACCTAGTAAACTGATATAGGTTGCAATTTAAAAAAAAAGTTTGAAATTTATGATTCATTAATCACTTCCGGTGACGACCGGAAGTGACGGCCGACATTCTAACCCCCTACTGCACGCCTACAAAGTGAGGTCTATTAACTCTGAAAATTTGGTGACTCTATCTTTTACCGTTTCTGAGAAAAACGCTGGACAACGAAAACAGCTAATAAGCCGTATTTGCCGACCGGAAGTGAATTTTACAAAAATATTTGACCTTACTGTAGACATTTATAGTGACTATAATATATGTAAAACTCAACTCATTAACTAGTTTCATTATCGAGATTTATGGCACTGAAAAATGAGAGAATGAATAGGCTTTCTTTGATATAACCGGAAGTTGAAGATTCAACTTTCTGTGGGATCAACATTTTTTGAGAATTAGAACGAGACCTAGTAAACCGATATAGGTTTCAATTTGAAAGAAAAAAGTTTGAAATTGATGATTTATTTAATCACTTCCGGTGACGACCGGAAGTGACGGCGACAAAAAATATTACGTGCATGCACCATACAGAAGATAGATCTATCATCCCTGAAAGTTTCATTCGATTATCTTTAGTGGTTTTCAAGTTTACCCCCGGACAAAGTTGCTGACAACAACCGGAAAATCGGACGAATCTCACGAACGGAAGTGAATTTTGAAAAAAGGAAAAAACTGCCTGGAGGTACACTCGTTCTCTTCAATCTTTGAAAGTTTCAGGAAAATCCATCCAACGGTCTCGGAGACGAAAGGGAAAAAAAAAACTAGTTCTAATTGTAACGGGGACCGTTACATATGTTCCCCAAACCTCCCCCAATTAAAAAGTGATGTCCTTGTGAATCTATAGCAAAACATCATTTTATTTTAGCCTTTAATTACATGTAGTACGTTCAATATGGTCATTTCAGTACCAAAAAATGAAAGAAAGCGTTGCACGCGCATACACGTGCACGCGTGTATGATTCCGAATTTTTGTTGATGTCGTTCATCAGGCATTTGTATCATATACCCACAGTGTGAATTTCATAACGTTTCCACCAAATATAAGGAAGTTATAGCGATTTTAAAATCGTCCAATCAGAATTCAGCACACGTGCATGCACGTGCTGAGCAGTATTTCTAACCATAGCAATTTGTAAGGAGTACCAAGACACATTTAAACCATTAATATCAATATAATTTGATGAAAAACAAAAACGTTATTGTCCTTTAAAAATTGAACATTTAAAAAACGTTGCACGCGCATGCGCGTGTGCGTTGGCATTTTTTTGTTACACCAATATATAGATACACATATTGTCTACGTATGCTGTGAATATCATCTCATTCGCTTCATAAATAAGATAGTTACAAACGTTTTAGTATTATCCAATCAAAATGAAGCGCACGTGCATGCGCGTGCAAATTGGTAATTTTGACCATGCAAATCAGTTAAGGGTCTCAATATCTACCTATGATATGAATTTCAAGCCATTTCAATGAACAACAAAAAAGTTAGACTGATTCCAAAGTTAGTGTACAAATTTTGTAATGCACGCGCATGCGTGCGCGTGCACGCGCATGCGTGCGCGTGCTGACAAAAAAACTATTATTTTTCATAT
Source organism: Ostrea edulis (assembly GCF_947568905.1). Lineage (NCBI taxonomy): Eukaryota > Metazoa > Mollusca > Bivalvia > Ostreida > Ostreidae > Ostrea > Ostrea edulis. Next base: position 51,081,950 of record NC_079165.1, on the reverse strand, counting down.
GTACAAATGATATACTATCATCCTATTTAGGTTTTATATCGCTTCCTTCAATATTCTGATTTTCCATTTTTTGTACCAAAATTGCAATTCACGTGCACGCGCGTGCATGCACGTGAAGACAAAATGACTATCACTATGCACATCTACAAAAGCTATACTATCATCCTGGAAAGTTTCATATCGATCCCTTTTGTAGTTTCTGAGATCACTACCGGACAAAAAAGTACCGGAGAAAAAGAATAATAATAATAAGAAACAGAGTAAAAACAATATGTTCCCAAACTTTGTTTGGGGAACATAATAATAAACAGTAGGATCACTAGAAGTTCTTCCGTTGGTAACGGAAGACCTTAATAAGAAACAGTAGAATCACTATAAGGTCTTCCGTGAAGAACGGAAGACCTTAATAATAAGAATAATAAGAAACGGAGCAAAAACAATATGTCTCCGACACTTTGTGTTCGGAGACATAATAATAATAGAGGAAAAGAAACATAAGAATCACTATAAGGTCTTCCGTTGAGACGGAAGACCTTAATAATAATAGAGGTAAAGAAACATAAGAATCACTATAAGGTCTTCCGTTGAGACGGAAGATCTTAATAAGAAACGGAGCAAAAACAATATGTCTCCGACACTTTGTGCTCGACACTTTGTGTTCGGAGACATATTAAGAAGAAGAAGAAGAAAATAAGAATAATAAGAAACGGAGCAAAAACAATATGTCTCCGACACTTTGTGTTCGGAGACATAATAATAATAAGAAGAAGAAGAAACGGAGCAAAAACAATATGTCTCCGACACTTTGTGTTCGGAGACATAATAATAAGAAACGGAGCAAAAACAATATGTCTCCGACACTTTGTGTTCGGAGACATAATAATAAGAAACAGAGTAAAAACAATATGTTCCCAAACTTTGTTTGGGGAACATAATAAACAGTGCAATCACTAGAACGTCTTCCGTTGGTAACGGAAGACCTTAATAAGAAACGGAGCAAAAACAATATGTCTACGACACTATGTGTTCGGAGACATAATAACGAGCTATAACTGTGTTGGGATACCAACACAAATGTCCCCGAACACCTACCCCTGTCAGAAATGAATGTTGATGCCAGAAATGGACTCAGAATCCTCAATAAACCCTAGGAACTAAATTTGGTTGAAATCCGAAAAACTTGATTTTTGGCAGCCATTTTCTTAAATGGCAGCCATTCTGAAGAAATGGGAAATGGAATGGAAGGAAATACTGATGCTAGAAATGAACTGTGGACCTTCAATTGACCACAAAACCCAAATGTCATATAGATTTTAATACTTTCAAATATATCGGTACATTGGTGGCCATTTTGAAAATGGCGGCTATTTTTTTTCTCTTGGTGTTGGAAATGGACTTGGGGTCATCAACTTACCCTAGAAATAGAATTTAGTTGAAATCCGATAACCTTGATTTTTTGACGTTTTTTTGGCCGCCATTTTGAAACGGCGGCCATTTTGAAAATTTGGAAAGTTGATTGTACCCCTCCTCATGACCCCTATAATCTCACAAAGATTCAAGTTGATCTCTTGAAGCACTTTCATAAAATCGTGCGGACAAATTTCTCACTAAAGAAGAGGAATAACTAGTTATAATTGTAACGGGGACCGTTACATATGTTCCCCAAACCTCCCTAACTAAAAAGTTATGTCATTGTAAACCTATAGCAAAAATCATTTTATTTTACATTGTATGTTGATATTTAATTCCCCTCGGCCCCTTATTTAAGGGATTGGTCACTAAAACTTGATATGATCGAGTAGGTCTCATCATTATCTATGACTTTTGTTCTAAAACGTTCAACAAAATGTTTTTAGTTTTCACGATAGAAGGGATATTCAGTTATACAGGCCATCCCCTGAATTCCTTAAAAGGGAACTTAAGACAAAATTTAAAGATGGCACATTGTTTAGAGTCACATTCTGACCAATTTATATTATATAATGCTTTACAAAATATTTTTCGTTTAAGAGATAGGAGGCATCAAATTTTCGTACACCATTTCCTTTAAAATCCCTTATTACGTAATCAATGTAAATTTCGCTGACACAAGTAATTGCAAAACGTCAAAATAAACAACTTTATAATGCTTTACAAAATCTCTTTAGTTTTTGAGCTATTTGGAAAATACTTTTGACCCTTCTCGGCCCTTTATTTGAGGGGTTGACCCCTAAGTTTTGATATCGTCGAATAGGTCTTGTCATTATCTACAAATTTTGTTCTATATATCTTGTCAAATTATTTCTGTATCAAATGATATTAAAGAAAATGTGTCCAAAAATGCCATAAATAAATTTTCGGATCCTAGCGAGCTCTGACGTTTTTTGCGTTAGACAAATTTGAATGCTGCTATACACAAATATGAAGTCTCTTCTACGAACGCTGAAAATCTGAAGTTGATATCTTCAATAGTTTCCAAGAACACTCCCGGACAAAGTGACCCCCCTAGATTTCACTGAAACGTCAATATTTTACGTAATAATTGACGTAGAAAAAATCGCAAAAACAAAAAACATATCGAGTTTAAGTGAATATCTATCATCCCTGAACATTTGACGCTAATCAGTTGACGCATATTTGAGAAATCGCGTGAACAAAAATTGTAAGGAAAAAAAATAATAATAGAGAAAAAATTAAGAATAACAATAAGGTCCTCCGTTGGAAACGGAAGACCTTAATAATAAACCGAGCAATCACTAGAAGGTCTTCCGTCTGAAACGAAAGACCTTAAATAAACTTACAATGACAATAAGGTCTTCTGTTGGAAACGGAAGATCTTAATAAGAAACAGATTCTCTACCCAGAGTTCCGTGCGCTCCTCACACTACACCTCTGTCAACGGTTTTTTACAGAAATCTTGTAAAAGTTTCTAATATCCAACATTTATGTTTTCGACTAAATATTTAGTCATACTATGAAATGTTTTTGGTGCAATTAAATTGTTGCTTATACTGTAAATTGTTTAAAATCGCCGGGTTTTTTATCATAAATTTGGAACTACTTCGTAATATGCGTATGAATGTGGGACATCCAAGTGGTGAAGATTTGAATGTAACCATGGAATCAAAAGTAAGAAAGGGGGTACCTGTAAAGTGTGAAACGAAATCGAAACGAAACGAAACGAAATCTACCGAAACAAAACGAAATCCACCGAAACGAAACAGATTGTACATGTATAACCGAACTTTTTAAATCATAATAATTAAAAATGGTATCTTAGGCCCCTGTGAAAGTTACCACATATAAATAAAATTCGCCTCCCCTTTGATGTAGGCTTTGGGCTTGACTGATACAAAGTTTTAAAAGTTGGAAAGGGGGGGGGGGGTGGAGTAAGCACAAAGTACATATCCGAAGTTGATTAAATACCATGTGAAATTAGTTTCGGATCAATAAATTTCAGAACGGAGGGTTACAGTCTAATAACTGATAAAAGATAAAAGACAAACAGCTATAATTAGTAAATATGTACTTATCAAAGTGCCAGTGGGCTATGAAAAGAGCCTGATGTCATCACCTGTTACCAGAACTTTTAAACGGAAAGGATGTTTATATCATGTGATTATATTGTCACGTGATTCCAAGCGTTGACAGAAGTGTATGTGAAGCTTGCGTAACGCGACCTCTGGTGAGAGAATGTACAATCACTATAAGGTCGTCCGTCTGAAACGGAAGAACTTAATAAACAGTACAATCACTATAAGGTTTACCTATATGTATCAAACTTGTACAGAATTCAATGTAAAAAAAAAAAAATTCGAAATTTGCGATTTCTTTTATCACTTCCGGTGACGACCAGAAGTGATGCCGACAAACAAAATTACAAAAACCATTATACAATTGAGAGATATAATATTTCTGAAAGCTTCATTTGTTTTCTATCGTCATTATTGATAAAAATTGATAAAATAAATGTTAATTTTGAAAAAAGAAAAATCGACGCTATATCCTAACCGGAAGTGAATTGTTCATAAGATCGGCTTATTATATAAACTTTATATATAGGCCTATACTCATCCCATAGATTATTAAAATCTATCCAAACATTTCTGAGAAATTGAGCTCACAAAAATGAAATGGTAATTTTTTTTGGGGGGGGCGGAAGTTAACGTTTCAACTTCCGGTGGGGTCAACATGTGTAGATACTTCGAAAGAGGCCTAATAAAATGGTATAGAATTCAAAAGAAAAAGGTTAAGGTGTAATTTTTAGTCTTTTGATAGGTTGAAAGCGAATTTTTTAATCACTTCCTGTGATTAGTGGAAGTGACGCCGACAAACAAAACTATATAAAAAAAAAAGCATAAATATTTGATAGATCTAATATCGCTGAAACTTCTATTAGATTATCTTCAGTTTTTAGTGAGATTTCCCGTGGATTTTTAAAAACGAAAATCAAAGATATCTCCGGACGGGAAGTAGATATTTCAATAAACTTTGTTTATATAAAACATCATAAAAAGAATTTAAATCTTGCCAAAAATTAACAAAATTTATCCAGCATATCATGAAAATGAAGAAAATAAAATTGGGAAACAACCAGAAGTTGAAGTTTCAACTTCTGGTGGGATCAACATTTTTTGAAACTTTGATAGAGAGATGCTAAACTGGTATAGGTTTCAAATTAAAAAGAAAATTTTTGAAATTTGCGATTTCTTTCATCATTTCTGTTGACGAACGAAACTTACGAGGACAGTATTTTTCCCGCGCAATGTCACGGAAAGATCCAAAATCAAAGTTATGCTTTGTTTTCACAGAAAAGTCAGTCAATGCGAAGGAAGAATTTTTACCACGTGACTTTACGAAAACTGCTGAGAACAGTAATTTTCCTGCGCATCGTCATAGGAAAGAAGTTATTTTTAGTCCAGGCTACATGTAACACGCGTGTATTGTGTATAGCCTGCAGTTATTTTAGTCGAGAATGTATCGATTGATCGGACAAGCGTGACATGTGTGTTGTCTGCTGGTTGTATAGCGAATTATTGATTGTTTATTTGTTTTACGTTCCATCGAGAATTTTTCAATCATATTGAGACGTGTATCGCGAATGCAGTTTAAATCTGAAGACTAGCTGCATTAATTACTGTTAATGTTGTATCTAAAATAATACAAGTATAAGCTTTATCAATGATGTCATCATGTAAAACGAATAAAGATTTTTTCAGGCTACTTATTGTGCCAATATCATTACATGGAACCTGTGCATTACATGTATATAATTAGCCCGCAAAACAAAAGTCAGATAGGCACCTGTAAATTTTTTTTTTAACATTTTTTTTTTTTTTAGAATTATTACTTGTGTAAAGAGTTTTGATATAGTAAGGGATTCAAATGTAAAATAGAAATCGAGATTTTATAACTTCCAGAATGCCAAACTATGGCACCCAAGCATTTGCATTAACTGCAAAAACAATAACGTATATGCTATCGCCCGAGGGCGCTAGCAAACATCACACCACGGTAGTTCAAATTCACTTCAATTTATATCAATCCCTTGTGGAAAGGTCGCACGATATATTGTGAAAACGAGAATTTTCATATAGAAAATTGTAACAGGTCGTTGTTGATTGCATTTTAAAGACCGGACAAAACAATCAGTAGATGGGTAATGCAGAGGAAACTGACTTTTGTATATTATTTCACAAACAGGGGAAAGGCCTCACAAAAGTTCCAGATTCACATTAACAAAACATTTCATTCTAATTTCACCCGTCCTTTTTTCAGACTGACCTCATTGATGTAGCATTGCAAATAGCCAATGGAATGAAGTATCTTACGTCACAGCATTTTGTGCACAGAGATTTAGCCACCAGGAATTGTCTAGTTGGAAACGGTCTTACTGTCAAAATATCCGATTTTGGAATGGCAAGAGATGTGTATACTCACGATTATTACAAGGTGATTTTTGAGAGTGTAATTGGTTTTTCAATTAAGAATTTTGAATAGGGTGTTAAAATGTGGGAAATACTCTATAGAAAGTAAAGGTCGGTTTGTTTAAAATATTCTAAAAGATGAAAATGTGTCAAATTGACTCAAACAAGTCATTTTCTGTAAATAGTGACAATTTTATGCATTTAATTCTAAATTTAAAACAATTATAATCTTCACATTGCATTCCCTGAATTTTGGCTTCCTGGAAAAAAATTAATCTGCTATGTAGATTGGCTCCTAGTGTAAATTTTGACGCACATACAATCATTTCAAAGTTGATAAATACCATTCTTTTTTTGTTGTTGATGTTACAATGTAAAAAGGGATAACATGTTTGGTGTTAGAATTTTTTTCACCGAAATGAGCTTTACTACCTCTTTAACACCCTCGTTAATGATACATTATATATATAAAGATTGAGATTTCCTGACACATTTTCAAATGAATGTATTTGTTATACTTTATTATACGGACGAAGCGGCAGCAATACGTTACAAAGGACATAACTGTAATAGCATATTCCAGTATAGCATAATCTGTAATAGCATGTATGTATACATATATATATATATATATATATATATATATATATATATATATATATACACTTTGTAGAAATATTTCGACTGTGTTACGGGTCGTCTTTTTTTTTTTATATATTTTACTTTGAAAAAAAGAGACTTTTATATATATATATATATATATATATATATATATGTATGTGTGTGTGTGTGTGTGTGTGTGTGTGTGTGTGTGTGTGTAATCCAACAACACAAAGCTTTGTTTTTGACTTGATCCAGCGTAGGACTAGTCAGTTCAGATCAGTCTAGACGCTCGATTTTTCTATTGCCACATATTACACTCAATATCTTTTATATGTAGACGTTTTGTTTGTTATCAGCTTTTGTAGTTTAGTTGTAGTTTTAGTTTCCTTTTCTATTCAGTTTTCTTTTCTATTTAAATATTCTATCTTTCTGAGGAAGGGACAGGTTGTCCTGAAAATTTGAAAATTCACTGTTCGTGTCGTTAATCATTTTTAGTGCTTTATATATATATATATATATATATATTCTTATTTATACAAAAAAATCTATTCCCTTTGGACTTGGGCTCCGTGCGCGTAGAATTTGTTCCACAGAAGAAAAATATCAAAATCAGCGGAAGGAAATAAAGAAAAATCTAAGAAAACGCGGTTATTTAGATAATGATGTAGAAAATGAACTTAAGAAAGTAAATAAACTCAACCGCTCAAATCTCCTAAACTACAGAAAAAAGATGAAGCAGGGTAACCGTATTCCCTTTGTGGTAGACTATTCTAAAGGGCTTCCCAATATTCATAAGATTTTAAAAAACCGTCAAAAAATTCTTGAAAATTCTGACCGCCTCAAAAACGTTTTTAGAGATATGCCCATAGTGGCTTTTAAAAGAGACAAAAAATTAAAAGACATTCTGGGACAATAATCTATTTTTTAGAAAAGAAAATTTATGCGAGCCGTGTGGTGCTAAAAAGTGTACTTTATGTCAATATGTCATTAAAACCAATCAATTTGAGGACTGCAACGGTAACAAATATCATATCAAAAATTACATCAATTGTAAATCCAGCAATGTAGTTTATGGAGTGTTTTGCAAAAAAATGCAACAAAATTATAGATGTGGGAGAAACTGGGGTAACTTTATACCAAAGGCATCTTTTGAATTTGTCATTTATTAGACGAAACTGATGACCCTGTTGCTATTCATTTCTATACGGATTCTCATAGTATTGACGATTATTCTATAATAGGAATTGGAAAACTTTACAAAGATGACATTTATCGTCGCTTTAGAGACAATTTATGGAAGAAAAAATTAAATACTTATGTACCACACGGAATAAACAAAAGGGAACATTTTTGTCTTTAATGATTAATGTCTTGTAAGACTTGTATGCAAAGAACGTGTTATAATAACTGATTATAACAATGTTGATGTATTTACGATTAACTACTTACTATAATATTTCTTGTTTGTATTCACTTAGGCCAGTAGTTGACTGCTTTGTGAACAAACAATTCTAAAATTCTATTTCATTACTAATACCAACTATTTAATTGTACGCATAGTCGTATTTTAGGATGTGTCCATGAGGTCGGGTGAGTATTGTTCATATTATTATTAGACTCTTACCTTTCTCAAATATTTTTCGCGCAATATCAACTTTGACGTTTATAATACTTACTGTGACGTCATAGTACTTTCGTGCATGTAGTCGTGCGTTACGTTACTATGAGAGATAAACACGACTGAAGAAGACTGGTAACACGGTCGAAATATTTCTACAAAGTGTTTAGAGCTCTCTCTCTCTCTCTCTCTCTCTCTCTCTCTCTCTCTCTCTATATATATATATATATATATATATATATATATTAAAATCATAGGTAAAAAACTTTACAAAAATTTGATTTTCTACCAGATCGGAGGTTCAAGAATGCTTCCAGTCCGGTGGATGTCTCCAGAGAGTGTAAAGTACGGCTGCTTCACCAACGAGTCGGATATCTGGGCTTACGGTGTTGTTCTCTGGGAGATTTATAGTTATGGTCGACAGCCTTACTATGGACACTCAAACGAAGAGGTAAAACGCCATTTACAAAACACGGACAAGTCACGGACGCACGGATGCACGGAAATAGAAAAAATAGTACAAAAACACGGATTCATTTTGCACGGATAATAAAATTGTCCGTGCAGTTTTAAATTTATAAAATCAGTTGATTTGTGACTTCGAATATACTTTGAATTGTTTTGTGTACACCCCAGGGAATATGTATAGTTAGAATCTACCAGTCACGGAAATTTTCAGTGCATTGTGACGTCACCGTAATTGTTTCGTCACAAACATTTGTCCGTGATTTGTATGCAATATTTCCGTGATTCCTTCATTACTATAGGATTAAACATTCTTTTGGAAGAATTTATCGATGTGTAAACTCCGGACATTTTACTCACAAACTGAATAAAAGTGCGAAGCACTTTTATGTTAAGTTTGTGATTAAAATGTCCGGAGTTTACACATCGATAAATTCTTCAAAAAGAATGTTTGATTCTTATAATTCCAATTCATTGACTTTATTAACAATTGCAAAAATTTGAATAGTTACCCGCACTATGTTGTTTGTTTTCAGGCGTGTATGAATACATCGCGTTTTCGGATTTATTGATGTGTAAACTCTTGTTCAGCTTTATTTTTGTCCAATCAAAACAATTGTAATAAATAAGATTGGAATTATATTATAATAAACATGTAAAAACTATATATTTTTTCATAATACAAGTATTTTATCATTATTTCATATAAATTCTTCAATTTACAGAATTTCCGTAAACTTTGGTATCCGTGACTGAAAAAAAATATCTGTCCGTGATTTGATAAATAATACAAATCACAGATTCATTTTGCACGGATGATGATAATTTCCATAAATAAAAAAAAAATGTATTACATGTGTACTGACTTGTATTTGACTTCCTAATTTGTTTAGTACTAAGTGTTGAATTTTGACATCGTGGGTGAAACATGAAGGGAATTTACGGAAAATTTTGTTGTTTATGAAATCCATTAAATGGAGTATCATTGCTTCTGTACTAAACGTAATGTGTACTGTTCTGGGAGTCCACCAAAATACAACTCCACTGCGATTGCAATTGCATAAACACCACAGTCACTTCCATTTTTCTGAACATCTGAATTCATAAAGTGAACAGTAATATGTTGTTCCGGAGAATGCATTATATTTGCAATGCTCATTTGAACAGCGGACGAAATCGAATTTGACATTGCACTGTCATAAAATTTTACAGATAAAGATATGAAATTGACATTCCGTTTTTAACAAAATTTACGGATCAATAAAACTGAAAACTAGAAACACATTTATTATTATTTATTACATTCGTAAACACATAAAATCACGGAAATTGCATAAACAAAAACAAAAAGTCACGGACGATTTTTAAGTGACGGATTCACGGACGATTTTAAAATCACGGACGGATTTTTTTAGTCACGGGTTCCAAAGTTACGGAAATTCTGTAAATTGTTCTTATTGAAGAATTATAAGAAATTACGATTAAAATAAAATATCATTCTTGTATTATGAAAGAAATATAGTCTTCTGTTTGTAATTTATTGTAATTTTCGCATGTTTATAACAATTACAATGACGTCACAATGCACGGAAAATATCCGTGACTAGTAGATTCTACCTACATATATCCCCTACCTACATGCATAAAAAAAATTCAATGTATGTTCGAAGTCACAAATCAATAGCATATTCTATATTTAAAAAATGCACGGAAATTTTTATCATACGTGCAAAATGAATCCGTGATTTGTACTATTTTTATCTATTTCCGTGCGTCCGTGACTGTCCGTGTTTTGTCAACCTCCGAGGTAAAATGCGTTATGTTATCATATTATCATGTAATGACACACATCAAACGAAAGCACGCATACACACAGCCTAAATCCTGAAAAACGTGTACCTTCCTAATAACTCCAATGCCGTCTGTTTATAACTTCATTTCTAGAATGAAATCTACAAACAGTTACATTGTAATATTCTCTTAAAATGGTGTAAATCAAGTGTGAATTATAAAAAAGTAAAACGTTTTGATATTGTTGAATTTAGAAAAGTTTTGCGATTTCAAATATACTAAAAAAAATCTTTAATATAATCCACATTTGATTTACACCACTTCTGGCATATGTAGTGGCACAATTTTACGTTTGAAGGTTCTCTTTCACAGGTGTTAATATTTTCGTGAGGAGCATCGATAGGTGCTTGGTAGAACATTTACCGTATCTTTGTAAGGGTTTTTATGAAGTTTAGGAATCCAGTATAGGTACGGTAACTCATATTTAATGTGTCTAAAACTGAAGCATGGTTTTGAAGAATTTCATCTTTTGAAAGGGAAATTGGAGTACGATTACCAAAAGTGAAATTAATGCCAAGTTCGTTTAAAATCTAGTTGTGATAATGAGCTTTACATACGAAAAGAATGTTGTTACAAGCTTTGTCAGCTAGAACCAAAACAAATTCTTTATGTAACCTATCTAATTCTTTTTCACTTCTGATTGACTAAACATAGAATGATAAATGGTACGTAATTTTGTTTTGATGTGTCTACTGCGAAATTTTAATATGCCTTTGATACTTTTAATCCATTCTGACAATGTACCAAGTTCTTTTCATATTTAGCCCATCGCTTGGCATAATCTTCTACAGAATTCATAACAGAGATGAAGTTCTGTCGCCAATGAAAGACCGAGGTTCTCTGTATTTAGGACCTTTCAACATAAGTATATCTTCATATTAAAGGTTGTTCGATTCCTGGACGAAGGTATACTTTTGCAACGACCAGAAGAATGCCCGTATATCCTCTACCACATCATGTTAAGTTGCTGGAAGACTGATCCAAAAGACAGGCATTCTTTCTTCAGAATACACAAGCATCTGACAGACTTCAACAAGGAAATATTGAAAAGTTCCAACTGTAGCATAGATTTATCAGCGACAGAAAATGTCTGTTAAAATTTTCTTTGCCATACAAACAGAGAAATTTTTCTCTGCATCAATTTAAATTCATAATTAAGCTGTTTTGATTAAACAGATTTAATGGTCATTGCTGAAAACGAAAACTTAATTGTAAGTAGGTTTTGAATGCATTTATTCTATGTACATTATTAATTATCATTTATTATTATCATATACTTTGTGCTATTGTTTTGGCACAATAAGTGCACGGTTATGACGTTAATCTCGTCATCTACCCGACGTTGTAATCAATGACACACACACACACACACACACACACACACACACACTATATATATATATATATATATATATATATATATATATATTCCTTGAAACGTTCTACTTTACCATTTTTTTCTGTTCGTTCTCCGTGCGCTCTCCGTTTACAGTTTTGCGCTCACCGTTCACAAAGCGTTCACTGTGCATTCATGGTTTACTGTCATTCGAATCACTAACGTGAAATCGATCCGATTTTCATAGTAAGACAAAAATGAACAAGAGCAACGCCAACGTGGCATAATACGCCCGTAGATTTTGCTCAAGGAAAACATATTTTGGTGGGATTCATATTTTAGTGAAGTTAGCACTGTCCTCTGTGAGCTAATTCATTATTATGCTTGTAGAAATGGATATCAAGATATAAAGAGGGATAGCCTTAGAATGCGCTACTTCATAAATATGCTAACGGTTCGGTTTGTATCCTGCCCACAAGGTTTTTCTAATAAGTGATACTACGACCTTGACCTTTGACCTCTGACCTTGAAAAACAATAGGCACCTTCCTCTCATCATGATGATCAAATATACCAAGTTATAATATCCTGGAGCTTACGGTTCGGTTTGTATCCTGCCCACAAGGTTTTCCTAAAAAGTGATACTACGACCTTGACCTTTGACCTTGAAAAATAATAGGCATCTTCCTCTCATCATGGTGATCATATATACCAAGTTATAATATCCTGGAGCTTACGGTTCGGTTTGTATCCTGCCCACAAGGTTTTCCTAATAAGTGATACTATGATCTTGACTTTTGACCTTGAAAAACAATAGGCATCTTCCTCTTATCATGGTGATCAAATGTACCAAGTTGTAAAGTCCTAGGCTTATGGTTCAGTCTGTATCCTGCCCACAATGTCCGGACAGACAAGACAGACGGACAGACAGACGGACGACGCCATACCATAATACGTATAAAAAGGAACGTGTGCGTAATATTGAAAGTAAACTTTCTAATTATGTCAGAAATTTAATTTATAAAGTACAAATGTTAGGATTATCAACTGCGAAAATTCAAGGAAAACTGCAGACCACTCACCAATATGAAAGAATATAATAAATCAGTTTTATTATTACAAAACATAACTATCGTTTGGCTAAAAATTGAGAGAAGTTCTAAATGAGAGAAAAATGTAAAAGCCCGCAGTTATGAATTCAATCGTTATACATGTAGATTCAGTGAAGAACGAGCGTTTGTACATGTACATGTATAAGAATGAAGCAGTTTCAGTTAATAAATACCTCATCCCCCTCCCCGAAGTACTGTGGAATCAATTTAATCAGTGGGGCCAATGTTCGTGGGTAGGCAAACTTTTGCTTGTTTGTGGTGACATAATTTCGTAGGTAAGTGACACGATGTCACCCCACGAAATCCACGAATATCAATCCACCACAAACAATGACGATTCCACAGTATCAGTTAACATTTTCAAGTTTGGGCAAAAGCACAATCTATTATATTTTATTTTGTCTCACTTGACAAAATTTTTAGACAAGTCAATTTTATTCCTTAACCTGATGCCAACATTTTAATGCACATTCGTGCCCAGATGTCAAACAGATTTGACAAGTATTTCTGATTATTTTACGCCTATTATTTATGAAAGACGTTGTCAATAGATAATACCGACTCCTTTCCCCAAATTTGAAACTTTTGTATCGTTAGTCTCTAATATAAAGATGTAATTTTTCTTGTCATTTCTGCCCCACATATAATATAGGAATAGTTCAGTACAACTAAACACAGAGCAATAAGAAGGTCTTCCGTTTTCTATGACAACTCAATTCCAATTTTGACAAACTGCAAGTTTTGAGTGTGTATCATTTTTCATTTCCGAGAAAATGAGAATATAATATCTCGTATTTTGAACACTTTATCTGCACCAGAAATGACGGGGATCCACGTTGACATAATTACCTTCTTGCACATTCACAAATCTATTATCTTTGTAAGTTTTAAATCTCTAGTTTTACAGTACTTGAAACGTTATTCTTGACATCATAAACGATAGAACACGATACACGCACGATAGGATAGGATACACGCATGATACGATAGGATACACGCACGATATGATAGGATACAAGATAAACCTGATAAACGCAAAACCTGATAAACAATCTTCATGATAGGCCTGATAAACGCACAACAAGATAAACGTTCTTTACGATAAACGGAAAACCTGATAGAAATGTTGTCAATTTAGAAGCAATTTATACATTATGTTGATAATAATACTGAAGGATTTATATATTCTTTATACACCTAAAACGTATAATTTCTTTAATACACATTGGTACTTTAAAAAAAAAATTCATTTCAATTTTTGCTCCATCACAGCTAAAATCAGAAAACTAAACTATATACGGTATTTAATTCATTATTTGATATCTATATGAATTTTCCCAGCCAATGATTCTAAAATTATATTGTCACCTAATGTTTAATATATAAATTATACAGGGAATTAACTAAATATAATATAATGTAGTGATATCATGCTTCAGTAGCTCTCTTATTCTAATGTCTATTATCTTGAATGTGAAATAAAACCAAGTAATATTTTGTGGGTAGCGAGGAAGGGGTCATTCAACAATTACAATTATTTTCATCATGACTGCTTTAAAAAAGATCCACTGCATTACCCCAACTCTTCATACGTTAGATATTTCTACACTATGGGTGATAATTGATATTCATAAGCAATTGGAACATAGGTATTTGAATTGATATCTTAATAGCAAAAATAAATAAAATATGAAGAAAAAAATATATTAACAAAACACGGCTTTTTTAAATTCACAATTTTGAAACGCTTAAAAAATTTTGTGTTTAGTATGTAAAAACAATTCAAATAATCACCAAAACCGGCATTAATTTCAAGTATCTACTCGTACAAGTGTACAAGTACAAGTATAATAATAAAAAAAAGAAAAATAAAAAGCAACGGTGACAGCTGAGTCGTGCCCAGTTGGGCAGACTTTTGGGAGATGCAATACCATTGCACCCTTTGAAAACTTAATCTCCTAAATGTGTGAAATACAATGTCCCTGAGAATGTTTGCAGTCAAAACACGGGTGATACACAGACGCGCACAAGTTCAGTAGTGGGTATATAAATAGAACACAGGTGGAAAAAAATCGAAAGAAAAAGAACCTTTATTAAAATGTATGTAATAAACAATGTAATTTACTGATTTTTTCTTTCAAATCGGAACTTCATATTTCTCTATTAGTGTTTATTACAAATAATTGTCTCTAGACAAGCAAATGTTTATGAACTTCAGATGAAGGAGCTTTCAGATTTACTGTCCCCGTTTTGCTCGGCAAACCACTGCCTACTTTTCATACTACTTAGAATGAAATTGTGATAAATTTTCACCCTCTCTGAACAGACAAATAGCTCTTCTTCTGCCTTAACATCGACAACTTTATGTTCTCCTTCGAATATAATGTCTTTTCTCGATTTCTAAAAATAGCTTCTTTAACAAAACGAATAAAGCTTTCGAAAAGTAGCTTACATTTTCATTAAATTTAATATATAATCCCGATAGTTTCCGAAGCTACACATAAACGATTTTCACGATAAACGGAAAACCTATTGGCGGCTATTTTGAAAATGGCAACTCAAAAAAAAATTTGATGTTAGAAATGCACTTGGGGTAATCAAATTATCCTAGAAATAGAGTTTGGTTGAAATCCGACAACCTTGATTTTTTGACGTTTTTGGCCGCCATTTTGAAGCGGCGGCCATTTTGAAAATTTGGAAAGTTGATTGCACCCCTCCTCATGACCCCTTATCAGCTCACAAAGTTTGAAGTGGATTTGTCAAAGAACTTTCATAAAATCGCACGGACAAATTTCTCACTAAAGAAGAGGAATAATAAGAATAAGAAGAAGAAAATAATGATAACGAGCTATAACTGTGTTGGGATGCCAACACAAATGTCTCCGAATACCTCCCCATGTCAGAAATGGTTTTTGATGCCAGATATGCACTCAGGATCCTCCAAAAACCCTAGAAACTATATTTGGTTGAAATCCGACGGACTTCATTTTTGACCGCCATTTTCTTCAATGGCAGCCATTTTGAAACATTCAAAAATAGACAGGAAGGAAACACTGATGCTAGAAAAAAAACTGTGGACCCTCAAGTGACTCCAGACCCCAAATGTTCTAAAGATTTTAACACTTTCAAATGTTTCAGTATCAGCCATTTTGAAAATGGCGGCTCAAAAAAACATTTTGATTGTGGAAATGCACTCGGGGTCACAATATTACCCTAGAAATTGAATTTGGTTGAAATCCGACAACTTTGATTTTTTGGCAGCCATTTTGAAACGGCGGCCATTTTGAAAATTTCAAAACTTGATTGCGCCCCTCCTTATGAACCCGTATCAGCTCACAGAGTTTGAAGTTGATCAGTCGAAGCCCTTTCATATAATCGCGCGGACAAATTTTTCACAAAAGAAGAGGAAAAATAAGAAGAAAAGAATAATAAAACGAGCTATAACTGTGTTGGGATGCCAACACAAATGTCTCCGAACACCTCCCCATGTCAGAAATGTTTTTTGATGCCAGATATTCACTCAGGATCCTTAAAAAACCCTAGAAACTAAATATGGTTGAAATCCGAGGGACTCAATTTTTGGCCACCATTTTCTTCAATATCGACCATTTTGAAACATTTGAAAATTGATTGGAAGGAAAAACGGATACTAGAAATGAACTGTGGACCCTCAATTGACCCCAGAACCCAAATGTTATAGAGATTTTAACACTTTGATGTATTTTGGTATAAGGCGGCCATTTTGAAAATAGGGGCTCAAAAAAAAATGTGATGGTGGAAATGGACTCGGGGTCACAATATTACTTTAGAAATAAATTTTGGTTGAAATCCGACAACTTTGATTTTTTGACGTTTTTGGCCGCCATTTTGAAACGGCGGCCATTTTGAAAATTTGGAAAGTTGATTGCACCCCTCCTTATGACCCCCTATCGGCTCACAAAGTTTGAAGTTGATTTGTCAAAGCAGGTTCATGTAATCGCGCGGACAAATTTCTCACTAAAGAAGAGGAAAAACAAGAAGAAAATAATAACGAACTATAACTGTGTTGGGATGCCAACACAAATGTCTCCGAACACCTCCCCATGTCAGAAATGGTTTTTGATGCCAGATATGCACTCAGGATCCTCAAAAAACCCTATAAAGTAAATTTGGTTGAAATCCGACGTATCTGATTTTTGGCCGCCATTTTCTTCAATAGCGGCCATTTTGAAACATTTGAAAATTGATTGGAAGGAAATACTGATGCTAGAAATGAATTGTGGACCCTCCATTTACCCCAGAACCCAAATGTTGTAGAGATTTTAACACTTTCAAATATTTCGGAATATGACGGCCATTTTGAAAACGGCGGTTCAAAAAAGTTTGATGGTGGAAATGGACTCGGGGTCACCAATTTACCCTAACAATAGAATTTGGTTGAAATCCGACAACCTTGAGTTTTTGACGACGGATACTAGAAAATAACTGTGGACCCTCCATTTATCCCAGAACCCAAACGTTGTAGAGATTTTAACACTTTCAAATATTTCGGTATATGGCGGCCATTTTGAAAATGGCGGCTCAAAAAAAATTTGATGGTGGAGATGGACTCGGCGTCACTAAATTCCCCTAGAAATTGAATTTGGTTGAAATCCGACAACGTTGAGTTTTTGACGTTTTTTGGCCGCCACCTTGAAACGGCGGCCATTTTGAAAATTTGAAAAGTTGAATGCACCCCTCCTAGTGACCCCCTATCAGCTCACAAAGTTTGAAGTGGATCTGTCGAAGCACTTTCACAAAATCGGTCGGACAAATTTCTCACTAAAGAAGAGGAATAATGAGAATAAGAAGAAGAAAATAATAATAACGAGCTATAACTGTGTTGGGATGCCAACACAAATGTCTCCGAACACCTCCCCATGTCAGAAATTATTTTTGATGCCAGATATGCACTCATGATCCTCAAAGAACCCTAGAAACTAAATTTGGCTGAAATCCGACGGACTTGATATTTCCCGCCATTTTGTTTAATGGCGGCCATTTTGAAACATTTGAAAATTGATTGGAAGGAAATACCGATGCTAAAAAAGAACTGTGGACCCTCAGTTGACCCCAGAACCCAAATCCTGTAAAGATTTTTTTAGATCAATTCTATGTAAAAATCAAAGAAATCAGATAGGGTCTGGCCACTCAATGTCACAGATTTCTTTGATTTTCACAGTATTGACTTTACTTGCACCATCTTACATAATTTCAACCCCACCACCAAATTTCTACCATCCGTTGCCATGGAAACCGACAGCAGTCAATGAGGGCTAATTGAACTGCAAAATTCAGCCCGTTTTGCCCATGTTTTGTCCTTGTGGTATATAATAAAATAAAAAAGACAACTAATTTTCTCCATAAATCTCGATTCCCCATAAAATTCCCTCCTTATTTATGATATCTATATCCACCTATGGTAAAGAGTGTGTTACTTACCGCTGTACCAATGTATTATAATTTGGCACTTTGCCAAAAAGTGATTTTTTGTTGGATTTCATTGATGAATTTAGATAATTTCGAAAATACATACAGCATAATCAACTGCCATCAAAGGATGTCCACATCAAAGACTCTTAATATATATAAAAAGATTAATGGTGAAACGTAGTGCAATTGATCTGTAGTAGCACGAAAACTGTAGATTTTGGGCATTTTGCCAAATAGGGATTTTTTGTTGGATTTCGTTGATGAATTTAAATAATTTGGAAAATACATACAGCATAATCAACTGTCATCAAAGGATGTCCATATCAAAGACTTTTAATATATATAAAAAGATTAATGGTGAAACGTAGTGCAATAGATCTATTGAAACACGAAAACTGTAGATTTGGGCATTTTGCCAAAAAGGGATTTTTTGTTGGATTTCGTTGATGAATTTAAATAATTTGGAAAATACATACAGCATAATCAACTGTCATCAAAGGATGTCCATATCAAAGACTCCTAATGTATATAAAAAGATTAATGGTGAAACGTAGTGCAATAGATCTATTGTAGCACGAAAACTGTAGATTTGGGCATTTTGCCAAATAGGGATTTTTTGTTGGATTTCGTTGATGAATTTAAATAATTTGGAAAATATATACAGCATAATCAACTGTCATTAAAGGATGTCCATATCAAAGACTCTTAATGTATATAAAAAGATTAATGGTGAAACGTAGTGCAATAGATTTATTGTAGCACGAAAACTGTAGATTTGGGCATTTTGCCAAATAGGGATTTTTTGTTGGATTTCGTTCATGAATTTAGATAATTTGGAAAATACATACAGCATAATCAACTGTCATCAAAGGATGTCCATATCAAAGACTCCTAATGTATATAAAAAGATTAATGGTGAAACGTAGTACAATTGATCTATTGTAGTACGAAAACTGTAGATTTGATCAATATTGTTAAAATGAACAATATGAGCAATTGATATTTCAAAAAATAAACATGGAGAAGTTTAACATATTAATAAAAATTAGTTAGAGTGATTAAAAAAAACCCATGTAAACATAAACTGTAATCCAGTAGTACCCTCCCTCCCCAAGCACCAAGTAGATTTTGCAATCATTTCCATAAACGAGCTATATTACATGTACTCTATTGCCATGTAAACTATTATCAATAACTATAAAAAAAAAAGTCTTCTCAAGACATTGGGCAGATACCAATAAATTGTTCATTGTACTGCCTTGTATTTGCTGACCTTTGACCTGGAAATCATTAGGGTCATCTACTATTCATAACCAACCAACATATGAAATATCATAATTGAACAACAGGCCCAAGATATTGGGGGGACACCATTGCATACAGTACTAGCTACATTGCACCTAGCCATTTTTAATTGATTGATTTATTGATATTTTCCGCCACACTCAACAATTTTTCAGTTTTCTGGTGGTGCCCTGTGTTTATTGGTGAAAGTGAGAACCCAGATACAATGTACCTGGGAAGAGACCACCGACCTTCCGAAAGTAAATTGGGAAACTTTCTCACTTACCAGCGCGAGCGGGATTCGAACCCACGCCGACTGAGGCCGTGTGATTTTGAACGCTATGCTCCAACCACTCGGCCACGGAGGCCCCTGCCATTTTTAATCTTTTGACCTGAAAATCAATGGGGGTCATATACTACCAGTGACCAACCCCTGTATGAAATATCACTATCAATCAAAGGGTTCTTGTATTGCACCCGGTGACCTTTGGACCAGAAAATCAATATGTGTCATTTTCTACTGTAGAAACCACATGAAACTTTAAAATTTATTGAAGTTTGTTCAGTGTTACTGTAATCTATGTTGACATACCAGTAATTAGTAAATTTATAATATCAACACAGAACAACTCATTTTTGCAAAGTTGTTTATTCAACAAACATGGATCACAATGTTATCC
This sequence comes from Ostrea edulis, assembly GCF_947568905.1. Classification (NCBI taxonomy): domain Eukaryota; kingdom Metazoa; phylum Mollusca; class Bivalvia; order Ostreida; family Ostreidae; genus Ostrea; species Ostrea edulis. Next base: position 51,061,645 of record NC_079165.1, on the reverse strand, counting down.
AAACAACAGAATCATCTTTTTTTTAAAATCATTATAATAGTGATTTTCCTTCAACTGTTCAGTAATGAATCCTTATTCAGTAGGCTCACATAAGACACTTGCAGGTTAATTTTGCAATGTTTTAGTTACATTAGTCTTCTGACACCAAAACTTGATCTTAACTAAGTCATGGTGTGTCCTTAGAATAATAGACTACCAGTTTACTGAATCAGGATGGACTTGTGTCGTGAGGTGTGTTCATTGACTGTAAAACTCGTAGGGTTTATTTCCATTCTCAAGAGCTCTTCTTTGTCTTCTATATCATATAATTCTGCTCTTCAAGTTCTAAAAAATGTGTTGAACAAATATTGAAAAGTTCATCTTATTTTTCACATTTTCATACAGTACACACCTAATTCAATTTGATTAAACTAAATTTACATGTACAAGGTCATTTATGATGCTAGAATAGTAATTTTACCACTTAATTAATTACTTAATTGATAGATTATCATGCCCGCCCGACCGCCCCTCAAAAATAATCTGTGAAATAAGCATAGATTTATATATCTGGCATTAAATTATGCACTTCTGTTGACAAAAACTTGTTTGTCATTAAAATATTTCTCAGAAAATAAATATTAAAAAATAAAATCTTCCCACAGTTTGCCCCATACTTTTTGGTGACCCTGGATGATAATCTTACTAATTAAGTTGAATTGGCCTAAAGGATGTTATGTTTTGATACAGTTTGTATACATGTGTTTATGCTGTATTGAAGAGCTATTAATAGTGTTAATACTCATAAATTAACAACATGTCCACAAACCTTATTGGTTACCTGAGTATTAATCAAATTTTAAAAAAATTCAAAGTATCACTATAGCTCTAAGGGCTACGAAATCCATGTTATACACTATATGACTCTTTTGGACCCACATTCACAACCCTGTGTTTTTGAAATTCGCAATTTTGGTACCCCTTTCTGCTTTTCCGTCATAAGCATTCAGCTTTATTTAAGGTAGTTCCACCCTCCTGTGACGTCATAAGATTTTGCGGAGTCAATGATTTAATGAGATTTATGCATAACATGAACATAAATTGTGTTCGAGTCTTTTTCAATAGTTATTGTAAACAATCTTGTATAACCATAAAATATTTCAAACGTATATGAATAATCAATGAGCTAAATTTTCACAATGCTATACGAGTTATTTCCCCCTGATTACAGGGAGCGTGCAGCACATTGCTGTCCTCATTCGATGGTGTCAAGTAAGGAATAAATAGAAAATTTGCAATTTCTGATTGCAATCAATTGCCAGTTAAGGAATTTTTCTAAGAATTAAGTGTAATGACTTGAAAACAGTATAACTGAACAAAATGTCTTAGTCACTGATTACATGTATGTGGCCGTTGTGTGTTTTTCTTGCAAGCAATGTATGGTCATGATGTAACAAAGTATGTAAATATTAACTATAGTCCTCAATTTCTTTAGATCAGAATCATGATGTCCTTACTATATCAGCAATTCTTCATTATTAATTTCTATCAATATTTTCGACAACCAAACACAACAAAACATGCAATAAAATATGCCTAAAACACATGTACAACCAATACATACATGTACATTATCAGTTTATCGTTTCACAATGAACAACACTACTTGTTGCTAAATGTACACCAGATGCCAATAAACAAAGCATGTTAATTATCTCGAATTGGCATCTCTAGTGTACAATTTTTGTTAAAATATTTGTTTTGCATGTGATTCAATGTTTTGAAAGTTAAATTTTGTGTACATCAACTTACAGCTCTTCTTGCACTTAAATAACTCAAATGAGCACAAAAACAATCAGCAGGCACATAACAACATTTGAACAATGGATCTGCCCCCTTTTATTATTACAAAGTTGGTTACATATAGTTCGATCTATAGATAGGCTGTTCCCCCCATCTTTAAAAAAAAAAAAAAAAGCATTGTCATGAATGTTAAAAGTTAACAGATGAATAGAACTGAAAGATCAACCCTTGCCACCTTCCTTCTTCAGCTTTGGATTTTTTTTAAAAAAAATTACTTGTCAAGAATTTTCAGGCAATATCATGAAGTCACACCCCCCCCCCCCCCCTCCTTATCACATGTATGCTTTCATTGTGTTCTTAATTCTGGGTGTTTGTTGTTTTAAAAACAGACTACTACTGAAATCCTCAGTATTAATTGCATAATTTGGACACAAATAAATGTCAAATACGCTTATAACCACCACCCCCTCCCCAACTCTACAATTTGACGAAGTGTATATCTTAAAAAGTTTTCTCCATAAAATTGAAGAAATCAAACCCTGGTTCTAAAACAAAATTCTCAATTTTGGTATAGAGCATTTTAAAAAGTACCGTCAATCCAGAGTCCTTAGATTTACAATCTATGTTAATTCCCCTTGTCCCAAAGATGCTTAAAAGAAATTTGAAAAGAATTGGAAGGGTGGTTATCAAGAAAAAATATTAATGTTCAATTAACGTCTTATGATGATTGACGCAGACAAATAGCAACATGTAGGTCACTTGAGTGATTCTCAACATTGACCTAATTAGAATTAATCATTTTTACAAATGATACTGAGCTCATACACATGTGTACATATATATGTGCGTCATTGGCAACAAAACAACTAGTCTTTTTGAGTATGCTAATTAAGTGAAGTAATAAAAATTTTTAGGAAGTTGTGATGAAAACGTTTCAAGTCATCATGTCGAATAAAAAATGGATGGTTTCATGTGATTATTCTAGAGAATTCAGTTTCCATGCAGGCTCTATAACCAAGAAACTAAACCCAATCTACCACATTCCCCACATCTATTAATTTGTTTTAGGATTTATAATACTGGGATACAAATTTGAATTTCAAATTATGTATTCAATGTGTATGTATTAATGCTGAATATTTACCTCCTCAAAGTCAGCAACTTGGTCAACTCCATCTTTAGGTGATTTGCACAGTATGATGCTCATACAGCTGAAACACAGAAAAGCACACATTAATTACATAAAATAGTGGTCATGTACTTTGGCCAAAATATGTGATTATTGGATGAAAAAGTAAGAATTCAAAAGTATTTGAATATTTACAATTTACATTTAATATTTTTTGATTTACTTCAGTTGACAGGACCTACATGTATTAAAATTTGAGGGCCCAGTTACAGGACCCAATTCAAAATCATCAATTTTTCATCATTTAATTTTTCCAAATCAAGTGTCCTAAAGTTCATAATTACAGAGATGAGAAAACTTTAAATCATAATAGTATTTGTGTGATTTCTTCTGTAGATTAGAACCATCACATATTAGTGGGGGTTACCACAGGTAAACAAACTTGAAGGTAGCCTGGCTCACCAATATATATGATTTTAACAATCTTTATCTAGAATGCACACAGGACACTCACATCTTTGTTTTTATTGTAAACTTGACAGTCAGAGAGAGAGAGAGTGAGAGAGAGAGTGAGAGAGAGAGAGGGGGGGAGAGAGGTCATCATTTAGGATTACATAAATTAAGCCTAGTCCTTTTGAAAATGTCCACATGAAACATGATTTTATAAGTATTCCCCAATTTTTATAGATCCTGAACTCTGTGTAAATGTGATAGGAAACTCCCTGAGTGAATGTTAGGTAGGGGACATACTTAACTAGTATTCTATATTGTACACCCATGCAGTAAATGACAGGACTACTTACAATGTTCAGTCTACATGTATACCACTATAGCTGACTAGCCTGGCTGGCAGTATAAAATAAATTGGGGTTCTCATATGTTTACTATAAGCCAAATTTTCTAATACATTTTATTCAGCCTTTACTTTAGAATTTGGATTCTAAATCAAATAGAATACTTACGTCAATACAAGTTCCAACACGGCAACAGGCAGGGCTTTTTCATATTTTCTATGAATATGTCTGTCATCCTTCTGTTTCCCTGGGCATTTTTTTTTAGTCGGATGTGATTCAATAAAGCGTTAAATTCCACAACATTTACTTTTTCTACGAATACGTATACGATTGGATGCTAGAGTCCGCGTCCGGTGACTATGGCAAAGATCAAACGGATTTGTATTCCACGAAATAAACCGGAATCCTTTAGCACAATTGAAGATAAAGATGGTGGCAGTGAATTAAGTGAACAAAGAGCATCTGATATTGATAAACTTCTGAAGAACAAATTGAATAAAAACTCCTGTCATACTGAAAACAAATGAAGGCTGTTCATATCTCCAATACAAGAGAGTGTTACAAAGGGCAATAACTCTTTCTGGTGTATTTTGCTTTGTGCACCAGAGGAAATTACTGGTTTATGTGTTTATCTTTGGTTTCTCCACAAATGTGTTTGTGTACTTTTTTAAAGTAAGATGCAATACATTTTACTAGCATGTGAGTTTACACCATATGACTGGGCAAATATATTTTATCCCTCTCTAAAAATTACATATATCAAACCATTATACATCATAAAAATAATTATTTCTATTGTTTTCAAGGATTAAATAAATACAAAAAAAAATTCTAAAAGCTAAAACCTAGCTCAAAATAATTTTTACAATTGTTGTTTTTATAAACAATAGCGTTTAATTTTTGATTATTCAAATTATAACATACATGTACATATCTTGTCCAGCTGTTGTTAGAGGATCGGTTTCCATGGCAACCGTTGCTAAGTCAAACCTTTGCATGTCCTTTTTGTTTTATATCTATCATAATATTGTTACACACAAAGTTTCATCAAAATCTGTGACATACCGTGGCCACTGAATTTTGATAGTTACATAGAATCAGTCTTAACACTTTGAAATATTTCGGTATATGGCGGCCATTTTGAAAATGGCGGCTCAAAAAAAAATTCATGGTGGAAATGGACTTCGGGTCACTAACTTACCCTAGAAATAGAATTTGGTTGAAATCTGACAACCTTGAGTTTTTGACGTTTTTTCGCCGCCATTTTGAAACGGCGGCCATTTTGAAAAGTTGATTGCACCCCTCTTGATGACCCCCTATCAGGTCACAAAGTTTGAAGTGGATCTGTTGAAGCACTTTCATATAATCGAGCGGACAAATTTCTCACTGAAGAAGAGGAAAAATAAGAAGAAAATAATAATAACTAGAAACTCATTACTAGTAATGAGTAGGTCTTCCGTTTGTTCACTTCCGGTAAAGAGTTTTCTGATCCTACAAAAACCATTCAAATATATCAGAGAATGAGAAGTGTATTATCGAATTTTTTCCTCATTTCTTGTAACTTCCGGTGACGACCGGAAGTACTATTCAGATGTGTTTTCCTATGAATGACAGTGACTCTTTACTGTCTATATTCCCTGAAAATTTCACGTTTCTATCTAAAGAGTTCTCAACAAAAAGAAGTAGACTAAAGAGAAAAAAATAGTAGGTAACTACCGACCGGAAGTCAATTTTGAAAAACGAAATTGTCAAAACTCTAAAAGTTGATAATATTCTTAAGACATGTGAAAATCATATCAAACACTTCAAATATAAGCGATATTTGTGGGGACAAAGAGACGAAAAGTAAAAGAGTATTTGATCAAAAAACCGGAAGTAGTCGTTTTGACTACCGACAGGGTCAATATTCTTTTGACATTTTGAAAGAGACTTAATAAACTAGTATAGGTTTCAATTTAAAATAAAAAGTTTGAAATTTACGATTATTTCAATCACTTCCGGTGACGACAGGAAGTGACGGTCGACATGCTCAACACCCTATTGCATGCTTACAAACAGAGATTGATCATCCCTGAATATTTGATGAACCTATCTTTTACCCTTTCCAAGAAAAATGCTGGACAAAATCTCGTTTGAGAAACAGAAAATCGGCCATATTTTCCTACCGGAAGTGAATTTTAGAAAAACAAAAATTATCACAGGAAAGTCATTTCATAAGACATTATTCCTGAAAATTTCAAGAAAATCTATCCAACCATCTCTGAGAAATCACTCGAAGAAATCGGAAAATCGTCATTTTTTTCAAATACTTCCGGTATAGAGCGGAAGTGACGGACAAAAAAATTGAAAGTATGTGTACAATGGCCTAATGGTAGTTGATCAACCCTACAAGTTTCAAGCGTCTATATATTTCGTTATTGAGAAACTGAAAAAACAAAGTTTGAATTTTCGAAAAATATTTGACGTTACTCTAGACATTTATAGTGTCTACAATATATGTTAAATACAAGTCAAACACTTGTTTAGTAAACGAGATTTAAGGCATTGAAAAAGGAGAATTTGAAAAGTTTTTCCTTAATTACCGGAAGTCGACGTTTCCACTTTCGGTGGGGTCAACAGTTTTCAATACTCCAAAAGATACCTGATAAAGTGGTATAGGTTTCGATTCAACAACTACAACTTTAATTTTTCGATTCTTCTTATCACTTCCGGTGACAACCGGAAGTAACGGCCGACATTCTGAATCCCCAACTGCACGCATACAAAGTGAGATCTATCAACTCTGAAAATTTGGTGACTCTATCTTTTACCGTTTCTGAGAAAAACGCTGGACAAAATCTCTTCTAAAAAAAACGGAAATTGGACATATCTAACGACCGGAAGTAAATTTTGAAAAAATGAAAAAAAAAACCTGGGGGTATTTTCATTCTCTATCATCCCTGAAAATTTCAAGAAAATCCATCCAGCCATATCTGAGAAATCGTGCCGACAAAAAAGGGGGGGAAAATAATAATAATAAACAGTAGAATCACTATAAGGTGTTCCGTCTGGAACGGAAGACCTTAATAAGAATAACGAGCTATAACTGTGTTGGGATGCCAACACAAATGTCTCCGAACACCTCCCCATGTCAGAAATGTTTTTTGATGCCAGAAACATTTGAAAATTGATTGGAAGGAAATACTGATGCTGGAAATGAATTGTGGACCCTCCATTTACCCCAGAACCCAAATGTTGTAGAGATTTTAACACTTTCAAATATTTCGGTATATGGCGGCCATTTTGAAAATGGCGGCTCAAAAAAAAATTTGATGGGGGAAATGGACTCGGGGTCACTAAATTACCCTAGAAATAGAATTTGGTTGAAATCCGACATACTTGAGTTTTTGACGTTTTTTGGTCGCCATCTTGAAACGGCGGCCATTTTGAAAAGTTGATTGCACCCCTTCTAATGACCCTCTATCAGCTCACGAAGTTTGAAGTGGATCAGTCGAAGCATGTTCATGAAATCGCGCGGACAAATTTCTCACTAAAGAAGAGGAAAAATAAGAAGAAAATTATAATAACGAGCTATAACTGTGTTGGGATGCCAACACAAATGTCTCCGAACACCTCCCCATGTCAGAAATGCTTTTTGATGTCAGATATGCACTCAGGATTCTCAAAAAACCCTAGAAATTAAATTTGGTTGAAATCCGACCGACTTGTAATTTGGCCGCCATTTTCTTCAATGGCGGCCATTTTGAAACATTTGAAAATAGATTGGAAGGAAATACTGATGCTATTAATGAATTGTGGACCCTCAATTTACCCCAGAACCCTAATGTTGTAAAGATTTCAACACTTTGAAATATTTCGGTATATGGCGGCCATTTTGAAAATGGCGGCTCAAAAAAAAATTTTGATGTTGGAAATGGAGTCAGGGTCACTAAATTACCCTAGAAATTGAATTTGGTTGAAATCCGACAACCTTGAGTTTTTGACGTTTTTTGGCCGCCATCTTGAAACGGCGGCCATTTTGAAAAGTTGAATGCACCCCTCCTAGTGACCCCCTATCAGCTCACAAAGTTTGAAGTGGATCTGTCGAAGCACTTTCACAAAATCGGTCGGACAAATTTCTCACTAAAGAAGAGGAATAATAAGAATGAGAAGAAGAAAATAATAAGAAGAAGAAGAAGAAGAAGAAACGGAGCAAAAACAATATGTCTCCGACACTTTGTGTTCGGAGACATATGAATAAGAAACGGAGCAAAAACAATATGTCTCCGGCACTTTGTGTTCGGAGACATATGAATAAGAAACGGA
>NC_079165.1:51047068-51053435 GCF_947568905.1 Ostrea edulis | reverse complement strand
CACTTTTAGGTTAAGTTTGTGAGTAAAATGTCCGGAGTTTACACATCGATAAATTCTTCAAAAAGAATGTTTGATTCTTATATTCCAATTCATTGACTTTATTAACAATTGCAAAAATTTGAATAGTTCCCGCACTATGTTATTTGTTTTCAGGCGTGTATGAATACATCGCGTTTTTCGGATTTATTGATGTATAAACTCTTGTTCAGCTTTATTTTTGTCCAATCAAAACAATTGTAATAAATAACATTGGAATTATATGTATGTAAATATATGAACATTGTAGTATTGATATTGTTTGATATATCTATCACTCCAATTTGTTTCTTTTTTAACATTAAGTACATGTGTCATGTGCATGGTCGACATTCATTAATTCAACTACTGGATCTTGATCTGATAAGTTTTTAATGCGTCTTGACAGTTTGTGCAACTCCTCTGTTTTTACTTGATTTGAAATATTTAGTCGACTTGATGTTAGTCTTGTATTGTTGGTATGTTCATGACAAACGTTTCAATATTGTTCATATTTATGTAGACTTGCTCAAGTCCCTATGTTTAATCAGTGCTCTCTTTAATACTTTTTAATATATGTTTGGTTACATTTAAGTATGATAGAGAGCAGATATATAGATTTCTAAAACACAGTAACATTTGGACGAAATGATAAAGTAATAAAAACATCATAGAGACTTGAGCAAGTCTAATATGTATGTTAAATGTGTGTTATAAAATTTCAATAAAGTCATCACGGCTTTTACATATTTATTCAACTTTAGTTATCTTTATAATTTATAACTTTTTTTATGGTCAGTAGTATAAGTGGTCCCGATAGATGGGCATTTTTGGGGTCAACGTAGTGAAGTCGGGAGTGGTATGACGGAGTTCGGGGTCAATGAGTACACTCGAGAGGGTATGAGCCCCTGGTCCAAGTTCTGTTGATAAGTGCACTCTGGAGAGGTATAATATCATAATGGGATGGGGAAATTCGATAAAGCCGAGAATGCTATGACGTAACAGTAGAGAGCGCTATGACAATGAGCTCGAGGGAGCATTATGACATAGATATACCACAGGCACCTGAAATGTGAAGCTTACGTAAACACCTCCCCTTCTACCCAATAAAAAATAAATACTGAACCAATAACTGATCCAAAATATATGATTTTGCCACCAAGCACCCTCATAAGTCGTTCTGAATAGTCTACCTTCTGTAAGCTTTTGATATGACCCCTTTTGAGATAATAATATATGTAAAGGTATGTAACAAAATCCTGTAAAGCAAACAGGGTGCTGCCTGCTTCGAGACCGATTCTCGGGGTATAAACCAAACTTTACCAAGGAAGTTCTGTGAATATCTCGTCGGGCTAGTGTAGTTCTACTTACGAGGGCTGTTCGATATGTAATGTGTTATTGTACCATATCTCAAAAGCATTTGACTCAAATAGTGAAATGAACATTACATCCCATCAAAGTGATTCTCGCGTTTGAAATACATAATTTCAATCTCTGAATCAATTTCTGAAATGCGTCCACGGTACGCTGATTTAGGTAGACCTCTGAGGCACTGACTGATGGCTGAGCCAAGGGTTTGTCAGGACCAGATAAGAACTTTTTAAGTTTTGGAAAAAGGAAAAAGTCGCATGGGACTAGATCTGGAGAGTATGGTGAGTGTGCCAAGACCTTCTCCGACTTCAAAAATCGCATAACAAGCTCAGATGTATGTGACGGAGCATTATTATGAAGTAGACGAACATGCCTAAATCCTGACACAGGGCGTCGTTTATGATAATATTTCTTGGACGTTTTTAGTATAACAGCTCCGTAACCCACCTGTAACACTTTTGCCCTTCGGCACCGGGATCTATAGGGCTATACCAACACATGAGAAGAATATGCAATAAAGAACCTTCTTTGTGCTTGTGGTTCTTTTGGCAACTACATGCCTTCTACCGTGTTTAGTTAGCCATATTCTGTTTCCAATTTTTCTTACTGGTTCGAAATAGTAACCCATGTTTCGTCACCAGTAACAATGTTTGCAAATTGTCTTTGATTGAAATTGGGAAATATTTTGAGCAATTGCTTAGCGGTTTGTACTCGTATCCGTTTTTGGTCATCTGGCAATACATGCGGTGTCCATCTTGCAGAAATCTTTCGTTCTTTCAAAAACACGTTTAAAAATGAAATGCACCCGCGATATGCCAACAGCTTTGGCAATATCAGGAATCGTGTATCTGCCATCACTTTCAATTATTTCCCTGTCTTTTGAGACATTTGTCTTGCCTGTTACAGTCACAGGTCGGCCAGGTTTTGCTGCATCTTTGACGGACTCTGTGCCAGTCAGAAATGTCTTTCTCCACCTACGAACCTTATCAGACGAATAAACTTCCCCCAATTCAGTAAAAATCTGCTTTGCCGAATGACTGAGTTTTGTGCGAACTTTTATATCAGCTCTAATTTCTTCAATATCCTCAACCCGTTTCCTAACCATTTTTACAACAGTGGTCAACGACTGGCTCTATTGAAATGACTAAGATTAAAATATGAGGAGCTGAAGACTCGTGTTTATACTGTTAGAAAGGTATTGAATATAGCTATTCAAGTGTATCATCAACCACGAAATCGTGCAAAGCGTTATCGCGTTGTGGTAAATACACATTACATATCGAAAAGCCCTCGTATTCTTTTCATCACAAACCAAAGCCATCAGCTTTATTGGTCATATTCTGTCGTTTATTTTACCGGACCTGAACTTTTACGTCCATTGACAGCCCTAAAACTGTGAGCTCGAAATAAGACACCACAGAGTCGTCCACTTCTGCTTGATACTTGATATTTTATTAAAAGTAGACATTAACGGCAAACTGACAACTCAGCTGTATGGTAATTTTCATATCTACAGAACATTTTTAATTTTTTTAGAAACAAAAGTAGACGTCTAATTTCGACAGGAAGTTTCGCCGAAAACAAACATTGGTAATTTTAACATCTAAAGATATAGGTCTATCATCCCTTACTTCAAACCATCTCTGAGAACACTCGCAAAGAAATGTTCAACCGGAAGTCAATATATCAATATATCGGGATCGGTAGTGAGATTTTAAAAAAAAACGTTTAGTTATTACTACTATTTCCCCCTTTTTATAAACACTATTTATCAAGACCAACTCGCCTGCAAAAATTCAAAAATTCCACTGCGGCGTTTTTGAATAATTGCATTTATAAAAAGGGGAAAATAATAATAACTAGACACTCATTACTAGTAATGAGTAGGTCTTCCGTTAGACAACTTCCGGTAAAGAGCTTTCTGTTCCTACGAAAACCATTTAAATATATCAGAAAATGTGCCTTAACAATGAATGAGAAATGTATTATCGAATTTTTTTTTTTACTGATTTCTCGTAACTTCCGGTGACGACCGGAAGTACTATTCAGATGCGTTTTCCTATCAATGACAGCGACTTTTTACTGTCTATATTCCCTGAAAATTTCACGTCTCTATCTGAAAGAGTTCTCAACAAAAAGAAGTAGACTAAAGAAAGAAAAAGTAATAAGTTACTACCGACCGGAAGTCAATTTTGAAAAACAAAATGATCAAAACTTTAGAAGTTGATACTGTTATTAAGACATGTGAAAATCATATGAAAGACTTCAAATATAAGCGAGATTTATGGGGACAAAGAGACGAAAAGTAAAAAGGTATTTTATCAAGAAACCGGAAGTGGTCGTTTTGACTACCGACGGAGTCAATATTCTTTTGACACTTTCAAAGAGACTTAATAAACTAGTATAGGTTTCAATTTAAAAGAAAAAGTTTGAAATTTGCGATTCTTTCAATCACTTCCGGTGACGACAGGAAGTGACGGTCGACATGTTCAACCCCCTACTACACGTCTACAAACGGAGATTTATCATCCCTAAATAATTGATGAACCTATATTTTACCTTTTCCAAGAAAAATCCTGGACAAAATTCCTTTTGAGAAACAGAAAATCGGCCATATTTTTCGACCGGAAGTAAATGTTGTAAAAACAAAAAAATAATAGCAAGGTCATTTCATCAGACATTATTCCTGAAAATTTCAAGAAAATCTACCCAGCCATCTCTGAGAAATCACTCGAAGAAATCGGAAAATCGTCATTTTTTCAAATACTTCCGGTATAGACTGGAAGTGATGGACGAAACAATTGAATGTATGTGTACAATGGACTAATGTTAGTTGATCAACTCTACATGTTTCAAACGTCTATCTATATTCATTATTGAGAAACTGAAAAAACAAGGTTTGAATGAAAAATAAGAGAATGAATAGTCTTTCTTTGATATAACCGGAATTTAGAGATTCAGCTTCCGGTGGGGTCAACATTTTTTGAGAATTACAAAGAGACCTAGTAAACCGATATAGGTTTCAATTTGAAAGAAAAAAGATTGAAATTGATGATTGTTTTGATCACTTCCGGTGACAACCGGAAGGGACGGCGACAAAAAATATTACGTGCATGCACTGTAGAAAAAAGAGATCTCTCATCCCTGAATGTTTAATTGGATTATCTTTAGTGATTTTCAAGTTTACCCCCGGACAAAGTTGCTTTCAAAAACCGGAAAATCGGACATATCTCACGAACAGAAATGAATTTTGAAAAAATGAAAAAAAGCCCTCGAGGTACCATCGTTCTCCATACTCTGTGAAAGTTTTCATGAAAATCCATCCAACCGTCTCGGAGACGAAAGGGGAAAAAATAATGATACTAATAACTAGAAATGATCTCGTTGCGAGCAACGAATAGGTCTTCCGTCCAATTTCTGACGAGATAGGACCTTGACTGGAAGAATTCAATTACTGATTTAGTGAAGAACGACAACACATGAAAGAAATAAACACGTACATGTAAGACGTGATTTATCAATTGTAAACAATTTCGGTTTTGTTTCATTCACTTTCGAGTATCTCGGGAGTCCATAAAACGACTAAAAATTCCAATTGAACCACGTAGGAACCCACACTAAAAATTTCCATAAAAAATACTGAGTTTTTGGACAACTTCCGGTTTCGAACAACCAACTTCCGGTGGAAATGATATGACTTATTACACTCTATTAAATAATTTTATGAGGATTAGAGTTTAAAAAATGAAATATTACATATTTTGTGGTACTTCCGGCGGGAGATGAACATGTCGACCGTCACTTCCTGTCATCACCGGAAGTGATTGAAAGAATCGCAAATTTCAAACTTTTTCTTTTAAATTTTCAGGGAATATAGACAGTAAAGAGTCGCTGTCATTGATAGGAAAACGCATCTGAATAGTACTTCCGGTCGTCACCGGAAGTTACGAGAAATCAGTAAAAAATTCGATAATACATTTCTCATTCATTGTTAAGGCACATTTTCTGATATATTTAAATGGTTTTCGTAGGAACAGAAAGCTCTTTACCGGAAGTTGTCTAACGGAAGACCTACTCATTACTAGTAATGAGATTCTAGTTATTATCATTTTTCCCCTTTTTTGTCGGCAGGATTTCTCAGAGATGGCTGGATGGATTTTCTTGAAATTTTCAGGGATGATAGAGAATGAAAATACCCCGAGGTAATTTTTTCATTTTTTCAAAATTTACTTCCAGTCGTTAGATATGTCCAATTTCCGGTTTTTTTAGAAGAGATTTTGTCCAGCGTTTTTCTCAGAAACGGTAAAAGATAGAGTCACCAAGATTTGAGAGTTGATAGATCTCACTTTGTAGGCGTGCAGTAGGGGGTTAAGAATGTCGGCCGTTACTTCCGGTCGTCACCGGAAGTGATAAAATGAATCGAAAAATTAAAGTTGTAGCTGTTGAATCGAAACCTATACCACTTTATCTGATATTTTTGGGGGTATTGAAAACCGTTGACACCATCGGAAGTCGAAACGTCGACTTCCGATAATTAAGGAAAAACTTTTCAAATTCTCCTTTTCCAATGCCTCAAATCTCGTTTACTAAACAAGTGTTTGACTTGTATTTAACATATACTGTAGACACTATAAATGTCTAGAGTAATGTTAAATATTTTTTGAAAATTCACTTCCAGTCTTAAGATAGGGGGTGAAAAAATTGAAACCTTGTTTTTTCAGCTTCTCAATAATGAATATAGATAGACACTTGAAACTTGTAGGGTTGATCAACCAGCATTAGTCCATTATACACATACTTTCAATTTTTTCGTCCGTCACTTCCGGTCTATATCAGAAGTATTTGAAAAAATGGGAGGTGTTCGGAGACACTTGTGTTGGCATCCCAACATAGTTATAGCTCGTTATTATTCTTATTATTATTCTTTTCTTCTTATTATTATGTCTCCGAACACAAAGTGTCGGAGACATATTGTTTTTGC